>NC_061522.1:10805000-10900000 GCF_022379125.1 Scophthalmus maximus | reverse complement strand
TTGCATCGCTTTCATCCAAAAACTCCTGTACAGTCATCTACTTTGCTTTCCTCCCCGACACACCAGTTTCTCTCAGCCTACCTATGAAGTCGTTGCTCATTCCCAAGTCGTAGTCCCACACAGAGATCTCCAGGGTTTTCTTAGCCAGCTGGTCCAGGGTTACTTCATATGAAAACTCCTGTGCAGGTGGCACATATTTATTACCATTATTAATTAAAATGATTCATAAACACAGGAGTTGAAAGGAAGAACATGCAGGCCTGCGTTCAAGGGGATGTCAAATTTGGAGTACTCCATGTGTGCTTAATTGCCCTGCTCCACATGACAGGAAATCATTTGGAGCTCGGGAGGGAAATTCAGAAGCTTCCAAGTGTGTTGTGCTTATTTGGGGAGCAAGAGATGTTTACCTCATTGAATTCAGGGTTGAGAGTCTTTTTCTTCACTGTAGTCTTATACTTCGACTTTTTTCCCATATCTGGCTGCAAGATGCTGAGAAAAGGAGAGAAAGAGGACAATGAATCACCTTGTACAATCTTCAAGTCGTGTCAAGCCTCAGGAAAACACACATATACCTTAGTTAAACATACAGGAATAATTGGACATTTTAGTAAATAGTCTAATGAGAGGATTGTTACCAGTGTTAAAATGTAACCACCGCCAGCACCTCTTATATAAACTTTACACTTCTGTTTTGTCTTTATAGGTGTTGGTAGGTGGTTTTTGTAACGTTTCCCAGGTTTAATGTCTTTATAAGACTGTGTATCACTAATTTCATCGAAGTAGCTCCAAGAAAGAGAACAAGTGTATTCGACAAACAATTTCTCTACTTCCAGACCAGTTGTTGCCCATAGATTAACTTCTCTATCAAAATGAAACGATTTCTAATAAGAGGGCAACTATAAAACCAAGGGTTATGATACAGGGATCCTCAAATACAATTTACCTTTCAAACAGGGTCAAGACATGTATTATTTGATCATTGATTTTATCATATTTTGCCCTGCTGAGATAGTAATCCTTGCTGAATCGCAGAAACAAAGGGAGACGGAAAGTTTGCAAGATCTTTTGTTGAGATAATTGTGACCCAGAAGTCTTTTGAACAAAGGTGAGGATGGTGAGATAGTAAAAAGGAAAAGGGTTAGAGACAGTTGAGCACAGCAAGATCATAATCATGTCCATGTTGCATACGCTCCAGAAAAGAGGCAACAGAAGGATTGCTTGAGGGCAAAAGGAGTCATCATCAGCATACATTCCAAGTCAAGACGTTCAGGCGGTGAGATATCTCACTCGTCCAGCCTCCGCCCCGGCAGTGACGAATCCTGGCCTGACAGCTGATGCATGAGACGGGCTTGGGGCTGTCACCGCGGAGCTGGAATCAGAGCGAGTGAGGATGGAGGGATGGAGGTGGAGAAGGAGCAGGGTGAGGAGGAATAGATAGAAATCAAGGTGGTGGCACAAAGACTTGAGCTGGCTGCAACTGATAGAAATGTATTTCTTCGTGATGTGAAATGATCCGACAAAGTTGTCGTTACCAGAGACAATTAGGATTTGAGTGATCATTTTTGCTAAGAGCAAAAGAAAGCAGGAGCAGGAGGACTGTCAGGATCAGAGCAATGTTTACAGCACGATTTGGTATCTTGCAATAGTGGTTAGCGGGTAGGAGAGATGAAAGCCTGCATCCCAGGAGAGGCAGCATAAATTTGAGGCTTCACAAGACAATCACATGGATAAGAGACTGAATATAAATTTCCATTTCACAAAATAAAAGTCAAATAAAAATCACTCTTTGCACTGCTTACAAAAAACATTGCGACCATATTCTGTGACACCACACAGGTTGTGGGCAAACACTTCAGGGCCTGCAAGTCCAAACGGGTCGCAAACCACTGTCCAGTAAATACAATATATCCCCACTATAATATATGTCAGTTAAACCCTCTATTATAGATTTTTTCGTGGCGACGTATTATGACATTATAAGGTTGTTATGGTGAACGTGTTAGAAAACAGTTTCACCTTCAGGAGACGGAGCAGAATTATTATTCAGATGGAGTCATGCTATAGGACAAACGGACCACCGTTTTTTTCCCCTGCATGCTGCCTTTTGGTGCTGGTATAGTTTGTGAGAGCTTTTTTCACTGAAAACAGCTGCTTGCTGCAGCTGAAAATTTATTCAAGAGAGTGACACTGAATCCAACAGTTACGTTGCGGACCATAACAATGAGTTGAAAGAGTTGAAAATACAGGGATACTGCAAGCTGGCTCACCACAGGTTTATTTTGAGGACGTTTTCTGGAGAGGTTATGGTCCAGATTTGCACATTGTTGTAGCTCTCTCTATCACTGTTACGTTTGGCCTGACAGCTGCTGAACCAAAGACAGAGAAGCTCTAAATTAAAAGAGGATTCACAACCGATGTCTGTCCTCTTTGAAAAAAGGATTAAAAACATTTTTTTGGAAATTCTTAGTGTCTTAATAACTATTCAAACTCAGATTACAGTGTTGTTCCTGTTTCAATGAATTCAAGTCATGAAATGTTAAAAGTCGCTTGGCTCAGTTTGTTCACTGTATGGTAGAAGGTCATTCTCTCCACAAGCTAATCAGCATTTATCTTCCAAAATACCTGGTGCTCAAACAAAGGTCTGCTTGTCTTCACAAGAACAGAAAGTGAAAACTGGAAGAAAAGACGGACTAAGAGGGAGGCTGCCAAACAAAGCCTCCGTTTGACCAGCGGCGTATGAGAGGGTGAGGTGAAAAGCCAGGGGGACATCTGCCTGAGCGGTGCCAAGTCATATTTTACATGTGGCTCCAAGGCAGCTCAGACGGGGGAATTCCAATTTTCACAAAAACAAAACACCATTTGACAGTGGCATTCATAACAATGACTGCCTAAATAAAAATGCATTCTTCACAGCAGCATGCAAACTGTGCTCAAATTGCCATGGAAAATTCAATGCGAGGAATAATTCATAACATGGGAGGCTGGTCTGTGGAGATATGACAGGATTATCCCCTCAGTTTTTTTTTTTGCTACAGTTAATTATAACCATACACTTGAATGTTGTATTTTTTCTACCATTTCTGCTCTGCGTCGCCAGCTTCGACAGACTGATAAGGTGCAGCGACTGCAAGTCATTGTTCTCTAATAGGATGGTACTGTTCATGAGACAAAATATCTTTCCTATATGGAGCAAAACGAGTGAGAAAGGACAACTCAGGTTAAGAATGACACGCGAGCGCTAACAGAAACACCTATCTGTAATCTGACAAAGCGCTGTAGCCTCAACATTAACACCCCCTCTGTCAAGATTACTAGATCAAAAAAGTGATGCCAAGCTTGCTGTGTTAGACATGTACTATACGGATTTGGTTCCTCTCCCCATTTCCCTAATGTCCTTGTTTGGTCTGGTTTGGTGGCTTGCGGATTCCCGTTTTCCGCCACCTCACCTGCACACCTACACATCCATTTGCCCTTTGACTCTAAAAAACCTGCTCCAGTACTGGAACACAGTTAAATCCCACCAGATGTCTTCAGTTCCCCACATTGGTAATGACACTACGGCCGCTCTCAGCATTTCGTAGCTTTCAGTCCTGTTTTCAGACTTTGCCTTGCTTGATACTTTGTTTGCCTGTGTCTTATAGGATCTTCACTCCCATACAGTACCTACAATGTGAAGCTGCAGCCTTTGTTTGGATTTGGATCTGCAAACATAATGGTTTGGGCCTGTGCCCGCCTTGCTCTCGCGAAACAGACTTACAACTCAGTCGGCCTGCCAACCTGCTCTAACTCATTCATCATCGTGCAAGATTTACAATGAATATCTCAAAACCACTTCTGCCTCTGTCCTGAAAATTCTAAAAGCCCTAACGTGTGAGTGCATGTATCTGCATGTGTTAATGACCTATGTTGTCTTTACAGAGTCTTTTCTACAATTGCTGACTTGTTTATTACATTACTTCTTCATCTCAGTCGTATTCATATTTTTCCAACTGTACTGTTTCTTACTACTACTTGTAGTTGGACAAACAATTATCTTCTGACATTATGGTCAATACGGAGGATTGTGGAAGGGATTAATAACCTATTCAACATACTGTAGATATGAGCATGTCATACCTATATTTTTGGAAGAAGGAACCAGTTTTAACCAGTTGGTTTTGAACTTGGAGGGGGACGTCAGCTGTATGAGACTTTGGCTTTATGGTCGATTGGTTCTATACGCACTTCCTTCCTTAGAAGTAGATTAGGAAATCAAAGTGGTTTGGCAGATTTTGTGTGACCTCTGGACAAAGTCGGCCAAGCCGTTTCCCCATGCTAATTGGCTGAATGCTGGCTTCACATCTACTGTACAGACCTGAGAGTAATATTGATGACACTATTTTCTTCATGCTGTTTTTTTGTTTAAGTGCAAATTAAATTGAATTACATATCCAGTCCTGTCCAACAGCAGGGTTGAACCCAACATGGCACAACAGCAACAGCAGTGACACTGAAAATTCTCTATCATATCTTTTGGGTTGCACATGACGTGGCCTACTCACTTTTTGTTTGTCTTTGCCCAAAATACTCTGTCATAGGATACGAGTCATGTGACAATTTGACATCCCTCTAATTGGTTGGGTCATGAAATTTCTAAAATCATCCTGACTGCAAGTTTAGGTCCGGGAGAAACACGAAGAAGAGCAGAAGCTTCCCTGAAAAAATAAATAAATAATTAATTAAAAACAGCAGCGGAGTGACAGAGAGAGGTGAGCTCGAGGGAGCTGGCGATAAAAACTGTCTCCAAGCTGAAGAAGTTATGATACAGATATGCAAAAAAGAAAAAAATAAATGTGATAGAGAAGATGCGTGACAACTGGAAGAGAAGAGCTAAATATATGCCTGCTGCAAGAGAGGAGCTATGATTTTCACCTCACTCAAGTGTTCAGAGGAAAAGCGAGAGAACACAAAGTGTAAGGCATGGCAGCTGTGCTTGGTCAGCAGGAAATGAATGTCATGTTTTTCCTGACAGAATATAGGTAATATGTGCAGGGGAGCGAAATCTGGGCCCTTCAGAGGGATGTAAACACATTTAGTCTTTAAAATGCAAATTTGTCCTTTTTAAATGTAAGAGAATTTTGTTTTGAGATCATTTTGACATTGAATGCCTCAAAAGGCGAATGGAGAGTCTGCAAGTGAAAAAGACCATTCAAAGCCTTCTGGACATATGTACAGACACGGACACACAACACACACACACACACACACACACACACACACACACACCACACACACACACACACACACACACACACACACACACACACACACACACACACACACACACACACACACACACACACGTTACAGATTCCTCAAGAGGACTGCTGGTGTTACAGCTACAGAACATCTCCAACCAGACAGTGAAGTAAGAAACCTTGCCAGGCTAATGAATACCTATGTCTACTTTATTGCTCAGTATAATACTCTAGAGATGTAGTTCACCTATGCAAGCAATGCATTCACCTCCCTGTGTTTTGTTGTTGTTGTTTTTTTCTTTTCAAATTACCTTCATTCAGAGCATTACAGTAATTATATCAGGCCTGCAAATCCTCTGTAGACTGTCCAGTGAGGTGAGGTAAACAAGGCTCTTTGTGATGGATACAGAGAGTCGCTGGTACAAAAACACAGGACGAAAACAAAGGCAAACTCTGGCAGTCAGGCAAAAGAGAAAAGCAAAAGACGAAAAATGCCAGAAACCAGGATCAGAGCAGTTGCTTTAGTAACTGATGTAAACTAATGGAGTGTGGATAAAAGAGAAACAGCCAGTGCAAAAAATATGAAGAACAAACACAGCAAAGTTGAACATAATGCAATAAAGTAGGTACGGGGGGAAAGAGTGATCAAAAGATGACAAAGAGCAAGATACTCTGGGTGCATACTGTATGTTGCATTTCCCAGGGTGCTCAAGAATGCTGCGCATGATAGCCTAACAAAGTACAACGCATCACTTTAAAACAAATCGATTACTTGGAGAGAAAGAAGAAGATAGGGAAGAGACAGAAAGAGCTTCTTTTCTTTTTCAGACAATGTGGACTTTCTCTGTGCTTTTAGTTTATCTTATCTCTCTCAACAGCTATGCAGAAGACCTTCAAAAACCGCGGAAGCCTGCCTACTTTATATCTCACTGTCGCTTGGATTTCGTCCAAACTTGAAATAAAGCACAGATTGACACGCAAGCCTGGACTCAAGACACATACGGCACATACAAAATTCTCTACAAATCAAGACGGGTGTTATGGGTAAATGCAGGGTGCTGAGGCTCATGCACAGCTGTCCTGTGTCCTGCAGCCCTGTGTCAAACAGGCTGATCAGTTGTTTCAATTTCCTTTCAGGAGGCAGGTTTGCAACAGAAAAGAATAGGAACGTAACATGTAAGGATAAACATTATGTAAAAAATAAAAGAAAACCGCCAAACACTTGTCTCTGAAGTGCACAATCGTTTACGTGCCAGGGACCAAAGCATCAAACCCACACATTGAGCATGCATTAAAGCCATAAAACCAAAATCATCCTCGAATCTTGTTCAAAACCAAGTCAGGTGTTATTAAACATTAAATGTAAATATATTCCAATTGCACTAATTTCTAATCCACTGAAAGAGGCTTCAAAACGTCCTGGTGGAGCCTGGTGCTCCGGCTGCCTCGAAGCCTCCCACTGTTGGAGGTGGCGTCGGTTATAGGACTGGTTGTCCTGCGTGGGATCTCTCCCTCCCTGCACTGCTGCTATCTAAGTGCAGCGGGCAGATCAGAGATTGAGCTATGTGGGTGTTATCTGTCACCACCCATGCCTCACTGGCAGGCTGGCTCAGGTGTACGGTGATGTTGTACACTGTGTTTCCCTCTCCCTGGTTCCGTGCTTTAGATTTTGGCAGAGATCTGCATTGGAAGTGGCACAGTACGATCAGGAGAAGGTGTCCACATCCACCTCCTTCCTCCAGCGTGATTGGTGGTGTCATGACCAGTTGCGGTCGCATCTCCCAGATTGCAGTGGCTTTCGGTTCCTATTGGCATTACACGCAGCTATAGCCTATATTATTCACCCTCCTTCACTTCAACTTCTTCAAACGGTCTGCTCAGAGATGTGGATGTATGCTGTCGATCTGTTTGTTGCATGTGTATAATTTCAGTCACACTTGCAGGCTGACTTCCTATTCCTGTCCGTAATGCCATAAGGTCCTAGAATGTGGCCCGTGAATGTGTGTTTCCTGCTGTAGATTTGTTAGTGTTGCGCTATGGGCAGATATCAGAGTAGGACATCTGGCTGCACCCCCTCCAGTCTGCCTGTTTGTGAAAGGGCAATGCATGTGTGAAACACTTGGAACATTTCAACTAAATATGGGTGGTGATGAAACAGCTCCAGAAATACCAGAGAAAAATTGGAAATATATTTTCCAGAGATATCTTGTATATATTTCCTTGATCTGGGGTATTTTAAGTATCAGTATATTACCATCCATTCTTTTCAAATTCTAAGTAAGAGTTGTGTCTCAGCAGCTTTCAGCCCACATACCATAACAATCATATTTTTGACCATTTTCAATCTGCTGTCATTCTGCTGAAACTGCTCTTGCTTCAGTAGTAAGTGATCTTCTGCTTCACCGTGGAATCAGATTCTGCCTCTGTGCTTCTTACTCAGCGCAGCTTTTGATACCAGAGATCGATGTACAATTCTAGACCAGTTGGAAAGTTTTGATTACAATGTGTTTCCCATGATAACACTACATCAATGGTGGATTACCTAAGGGCTATGTTGACCCTCTCCCTCACCCTTTCACACTTTATATTTCATTTCTTTGTCAAGTTATATGCAGTGATGGAATTGATTTCCTCTGTTCTGCTGAAGACACTCAGCTGTATGTGTCTGTAAAAGTTGATGACCTTTCTCAAATTATCACATTACATGCCTGTTTGACTGCTGTGAAATGTTGGATGTCAAAAAATATCCTGCTCCTAAATTAGAATAAAACTGAGATGCTGATCACAGAACAAGTAACAGTTACTCTCTGCAACTGTGTGACTCCTCAAAGCAGCTATCACGTCCAAGAGCCCTGGTGTTAGATCTGAAAACCTCCACATCTCCTCTCTCTCACCCTCAAGCACATGACTGTCCAGGCTTTATGCCTCTCACTCTCTGTCTCTATCCCCTATTGTTCTCATTTCCTTTCTCTCTTTTCACTCAAGCTCTTTGTGCTGGACCATTGGCAGTCCAGGGATCATTTCCTCTTCTAGCTATTGGTGCTTAACTCCAGATTTGTTTTGGATCTGGATATTAGTCCTTGTCTCTCTCTGTCTCCTTCTGTGTATTTGTTGCCTTGTTGGCCAAGCTACTTCTTGACTCACTCACATGTGAACTAATGGTTTGGGTATGACAACCATATAGCCTGTATTGACGATGACTTGCCAATCAAGTAGAAACAAATATTAGCGTGTATGTAAAGCTTGTTTAAAGCTAAGGTCCATAGTTTCTGTGGGGTTTGGTCAACCTACATCTCATTTAGAAGACAATTCTCTCCGTCTTGGTTAAATCGTCTTAAATACGTCAAAACAATATATTCACGCTGAAGTGGGAGCAAAGTCGGAGATCACCTGACTTTGTTATATAGAGACAAAGTCTGTATTGGGAAGAGGTGGATGGATGGGTTGACACGTTCGGGGGTCGCTGCAGACACGTTCCTCTTTGCCTCCATCTTGAATGAATGAGATTCTTTATGTCGCACATTTAAAGTAATACTGAAGCAACACAAATTTAATACATGCTGGTGAAGGAGTAGAAAGATGCATTGAAACTTCAGATCGGACCACTTTTTCTAATTTCTCCCACTGTCCGCTCTGTCCCACTGACAGTTGACAGCCGCAGCAACACGTCGCCACTCGCACTGCCTCTTTTAATTAGTGATCCGCTTCTGTGGCACCTAATAATGCTGTTTTCCGGGCGTCCACCTCCCTACAGGCGAGTCTATGTCAGTGTCTGAGAAGTGAGTTTGTTTTTTTTCTTTTCTCACCTGTCAGAACGAAAGAACAATTGGAATGCCAGGGTCATTAATATACGGATCAGCATTCACGAGGTGATTTGCATTGACTATTTATGGTTAAAATGGGCGTGTACAGGGCGGAATATGAGGCTGATTCAAGTACGCACACTTGTAGGTGATCTGTGATTTATAAAGGTGTGCGTACGCATGGTTTTATAAGTCTGAATATTTTTCGGCGTACGGAATTTTTGGCCTTTGGGCGCACGTACACTTTTAGTAAGGATCCCACGCACAGTTTTATAAATGAGACCCCCGGTGACTACGTCCATTTTTTTTACAGTCTATGGTCTACACCCTAAATTTGGACTGTACTATAGAAATTTCACACCATTTCCTGCACTGGCTTAATGAAACTGGGAATGAACATTACTCTACACTCATAATGCAGAATAGTTGCATAATTCGTAGAATACCAGGTTTGTTCATGAATATCTGTCGTGACTTACATTTTGACGAAAGGGTCAGAATAGCCGTTGGAGTCCATGGCGGCCAGATGGGCACAGCGTATGATACCAACCAGCAGACAGCCCTTCTCCGTGTTATAGCACAGTGACACCAGGATGCGGCCACGCTGGGGACACACACAAAAACACAGTGTCAGACACAGCAGCTGCTTCTCACCTGACATTTCCCTCTTCAATGAATGCATGCAGGGTGCACACCTGCAGCAGGGTCAATGAACCTCCCCAGAACACTTTCACACATAGAAACAAAAATAAAGACTAGATGAAATTGGAATTAAAATAATGATCGCAAAATAAATTAGTTTTGGTTTTTCCGAGGATATTGTGTGTTCTTGTGGGAAACAGGAGAATGGAAGCTCGTAAATAAAGGCCTTATCTGAGTCTGGCAAAATGACACTGCTCCCTTGTCCCTTTAATCTCCTGGTTAAACCATAAACTGAGTCTAATCAGAGACCAAAAGCTATTAGCCTCTGTCTCCACAATCATGAAGAGAAATTAGATAACGACCACCAGGGGAGGAAAACACCCGACCAGCAGCACTGGTGTGATTTACAAATTGTTGCTACACTGTGTCTACGTGAGTGGTTTCCCTCCCCACTGGTCTGTTTCAGTTCATGTCGCGGGCACATACACTGATCAAAACCTTTAATTAAAACTTTTTTCTCTCCCCTGTGATGGTGGAAATTCAGGAGAGATCAGCATTCCTGAATAGATGAGAAAATGAATTAGATATAGGAGCGTAATAGGAAATTACGGCGAGACATAAAGCTGATGAAGGTATTACCTCCTCCTCTGCCACAAGCGCCCCCTGCTCCACCGTTTGATTGTTAGTTTCTTTATTCTGACGAGAGAGAGAGAGAGAGAGAGAGAGGGGTTAGAGCCACCAGGAATATCCATTACACAATATAATACACTATTTGAAATTGATGCCTGATAGCCTCAAGGCAAACATCCACAATGGAGAATTGAGAGGACACATATTGATAAATATGTCCACAGAAACACACACACACACACACACACACACCCACACACACCCACACACACACACACACCCACACACACACACACACACACACACACACATACCTGTGCAATTCTCTCCAAGCCCATGTTATAGCGTTTGCTCTCGCCCTCTCTCAGTTTCTTCAAGGCCACTCTCACCTCTCCGATGAATTCATTTCGTCCAAGCCTGTCCATGTCACATACACACAATCTTCATACACAAAACAGACACAGACACGCATGCACACACACACGAACATGAACACAAACACACACACACACGCACGCACAGGGGAACAGGGGAGAGAAGCAGGTGAGTCAGTAAACAGTCACAGATGAACCCAGCCACTGAGTAGACCTCTGCCAAATACTCTACATCCACAGTGCATCCGAACAATCAATCAGCTCCTCCATCTGCAACACAAGATGATGCTCTCAGTCGCTTCATGGGCTGCCCCGTGAATGATGACAATTTGGACGACTGCTGAGGGTTTCCAGAGCATTTCAATCACTTCCTTCTGGGCTGTTACTCCATCAGGCACTAATTTGTTGTAATTTACCATGTGAGAGGAAGGAGATCGCCTGAAGCAGGTAATCAGTTTTTCTTCTGCAACTCCCTGAGCACAAACTGATTTCATGTTGTGTGAAGCTAGGAGAAAAAGAATGTCAAGTAATTTGCGTATTACATGTATTTAAAGTCTTTGTGTGCCTTTTGCGTGTTTGGATGTCCTGGGCTTCTCTCTGCTGCAGAGGCACAGTTGAACTGAATGGGGGGGGGGGTCACCAAAGACATTTGAATTCCTCCTCTAAGGAGAATGTATGACTGTACAAAATTGAATGAAAACCCATTCAACAGTTGTTGAGACACTGCACTCACGGCCAAACTGGTTGTTAAAATAATTAACATACATTTAGTGTTATTGAGCAGGATTTCGCTCCAGTAATAACACCTTGATTACCTCCACCTCCAACCAAGACTACTCCACAACAGCCCTATCTTTTCCTTTATTCAATCTATCTTTAGTTGCACGGTAAATTTAAAGGGACGACCGAATCAGTGTCTTACAGTAACATGAATTCTTCCACAGAGTGCATTTCTTCAAGCTGATGGTGTCGTTTGATTCAGCGTGAATATTCAGTCAGCTACAGTAGAGTCTTCACAGCCAATCACCTGCTTCAGTATTCCCTCTGTGATCAAATATTCCCAGAGGGACAGTTGCTGCTTCTGATTCCGCCCTCATCGCTCTCTACTCTCAATCTCTCTCTCTCTGTCTTCACACACACAAACACACACACCAACACACACACCTTCCCCCTCTTCCTCCTGTTCTCTTCCTGTCCATCTGACGTTTGGACATTTGACATGCTGGTTCCAGCCTTTTAGTCATAACTGATGAGTATCGCTGGCAGAAGCTTCAGAATAACTCTGACTCATGTCCATGGCTGTCAGATGATTTATGTGCCTTTGCTCTGTCATACATGCCGGGGTTGTCTGTGAAGAGACGGAGGTTGTGGGGAAATGTGACACCAGCTCGGCCCAAACTCTTGGCTTGTCCTGTGCAAATGCCCCATCCGTCTCCTCACACCCTCTCCCACAATTTTCCGGAACTAGAATTCCTCCACAAACAAAACAGATGCTCGTGGAATCTGTTCAAGCTGCTCTGCCAAATCAAGTGTGGAGTGGCTGACAAATTCTGCCCTCTGAGTTATATTAGATCAGCAGGGTGTTTTAGTGTGTCTGCGTGGTGGCTGTGCCTGTGAAAGTTTCTCTATGATAGTAATGAAGTACAGTGTCAACAAAAACTGACTTCGATGACAACAAGGATAACCATTGCTGAGATGTTTTTTCAAAGTGGTATCATTAGAATGAAATATAAAACTTCCATGCATTTCAAACTTTATATATACTTAATGAATCCTCACTAGCTATTCTGCTTTTGATTCCACATTAAAGGGATTTTGGTGATAAAAGGATTAACTCGCTATGTATTCAGGCATTACTTCAGGTTCTCAAATATTAATTGAACTGATACAGTACACTGTATGCCAGATAAAATGTTTCAGATTTTTATCATGGAGATAAATTGCAGATCTTTGGTTATATTTGTTGATGTCCTGGGGGAAATCCCAGAAATACTTATTTTGAAGTCATAACTAGAATATCAGACCATATTTTCAGAAAATCAGAGGGGCCTTTTGTTGAATACTAATGAACTAATTTAATATTACAAAATTATGCAGCCATGCTAGTACGATGTGAGGATGACATCAATGACTGATGGACGACATGACAGCTACCAAAAGTGAAGCCAAGGCATTTCGACCACCCCCTGGTGGCTGGCTGTGGTATAAGTCATAAACCGCACCTCCTTATAAGTGGATCGGCCAATTTTTGGCCACTAAAAATTCTCATCCATACACCAAATATTGGGCAAATAGAAATTTTGACCTCAAGGTGCTAAAGAAAAAGCGAGGTGACCAAATTCATTCAGATTCATTCCCTGGGCATCATAAATGTTTGTAAAAAATTCCCTTGTTGATGCCCACTGGCATAAAGCCATGCTGCTAGCATATAATACAGCATCCCAACTGAAAAAAAATCATTCTCATTTCAACATGTAACACTCAATCAAAGTATTTTTTCCTCTTCCTGATCATATCAGAACCCGGCTGTACATCTCACCTGAGATGTCTTGTAGCCAATCTCAGCCCTGCTCTCCATCCAATAGCAAATCAAATCCTAGATTTGTCCCTATCTCCCCACAGCCGAGGACAGTGCGACTCTATTACGGGGCCCAACAGAAGGATAGAGAGATAGAGGGAAGAAATTTATAGGCAAGAGTGTAGAACTGGCACACACACACACACACACACACACACACACACACACACACACACACACACACACACACACACACACACACACACAATGGATGCCTTGACATCCACATGCTCTATCTCTCCTCTGTTAATTGGGAGCCTGATATTAAAAGCCACAAGGAGTTTTAAATATGAGATTTGTATACCTGATATGCTTTCATGTACATTTCACCTTAATTTTTTTTTGTGCATTTAAATGCACATAAAAGTGTTGTGTCATTTATACAAGTAGAAGGATTGGGGCACCACATTATCAGTGTCAATGCTTTGCAATTTGAAAATTGCCCAAAGGCAGTGGCAGACTGCAGCAACTGATTTGGACCTAATCTCAAAACTGTGTCAGCTTCACTGCAATAAAACAATCTTCAGAGGAACTGATGTGTCTCATTCACACTTCAAAGACTTTTGCTGAAGAGGAGACAATCATGATTTTAAGATTTAATAACAGACAGAATAACCTGTCAACAAGGAGATTTTTGCAGGGTACTCTAGTTCGGTTGACTTTTAGTTTAACTCAGGACCTGAGCACCTCAGGCAGCCTTGCTGCGCCAATTAAAGGATTATCCAGTATGAGGCCAACCGTGAAGTCTGGATTGAGGACATTAGTTATTCGTTTACTCAGTTGGATCATTCTTAATAGCAGAATGGACCTCCAGTGGCCCTTAGAGATACACTCTCCACACTGTGGAATAGAATTGTTGAATGCAGTGTATGAAAAATTAATGCCGTTACAACTTCTTTCTTGAGGCCATTTCATCACCAACCTCCTTTTAGCCGGCCCTATTCTATTTAAGTGCATTTTGCCTCTGCATAATGGTTTTATATAATCATTGTAACTGCAAATAAGTGAATGGATGGTAAAATATATAAATAAATGCACAATACCAGTCTTCTCTCTCCCCGTTGCACCGTACATAAGTCCTTTTACATTTGTCCTCCAGTACAAAGAGCAGTGCAGCAGAATGGACTTGACACCAAAGAAATTTTTAATGACTCAAACGTTTTTTGGCTGCGTTCCAGCTTTTATCACCATCTCTGATGTGGGCTGAAGTGCAGAACAGTAAGAAGCTGCTTAAATGTATCTGAATGAAAAAAGAAATCCTTTAAAATGAATTTGGTTTGGTCTGACTGCAGTTTGGCCCAGTTTGACTATAAACTTTGCACCATCCAGGCCTTCAGGCAGGTCTACAGAGAGGCTGGGTCTGGGCAGATGCGAGTCTGAGTCCTCGGCACAGCGCACTGGGATAAGTACACCCTCCCCTCCTCCGCACCCTGCCGGGATCTGCAGAGGATACAGCAGGGCACAACCCAGTGAGTAAACATCTCTCCAGGGATCCCTCCCTGTGCCTCTTTCCTCCGTCTGCTGGCTGCTTTCGGTGGAGTAATGAGAACAAAGTCTGTCTATTGGCTGAGGTTTCATGTCGGCGCCCGGTTTTGAGCACTCCCACATCCTCGCCGTCAGACAGCGTTTCATTCACTCCTGCTCAATTGGTGTCTCACATATTTCTTACTGCCCTCATTCTTTCGTTTTTTGGCTCCCGTTTGAGTAACCCCCTCTCTATCATTCGCCCCTTTTCTCTCTGCTAAGTGAAGTTCCTCATTCATCACTTTATCCATCTCACTGCTCTCTATGAGCAATCTCTTCATCTCCCTTTTCTCTCTCTCTCTCTCTCTCTCTCTCTCTCTCTCTCGCTCTCGTGCGCATCAGTGGGCGTTTGCTGAGTGAGTGGAGAGTGTGTCGGTGAGTGGATGAGCATTTTCTTTCAAAGTTTATATATTTTTCACTGGTGACTCACATAGTCTTACTTTTCATACACCTCTTCCTCAAGCTCCATAATGGAGTCACTGGGTGGTTGATTGCTGCTCTATATGGCAGCAGCCACTGTTATAGGCAAAGGGTCATGGGCGGTGTTTTAAAAGGGGGCCAGAGTTTTAAAAAACCTCTCTCAACGGTAGGAAGCACTGAAGTATATCAGTATATACTGGAACAGTGGCATGGGACACTGACATGGACGAGTGTATTTTGGTAGGGGCGGTGGTTGGATATGATAGTTTGAATGCTATGAGCAATCTCCTCATCTCCTCATGTACACTTGATCTTGAAATGAACAAAATTTTGCATTCTTTAAAGGACTTGACAATCATCTTTGCAGATATGTTCCTTTAATTTATTCTAATGTATTTTGTGATTTCATTTTGTGATTTTTTTTGGGGGTGGTATCATTGAACTCAACTCTTTATCTCTCTCTCTTTTAATTGAGCCTTGGATTCTCTCCACGCGTTTTTTCTGTCATCTTCCTCAATCTTGGCCTCCCTGGTTTCCTCTTACACACCCCCTTAGCTGTCACTTGACATCATTCATGCTTTTGCTCCTGCTCACTTTGTTTATCTTGGCAGCCATCTCTCTCCCCCCCCCCCCCCCTTTTCTCTTCATGCATGACACTCACTGACCTCACACTCCTCCTTCTCCTCCTCTTCCTCATTTCGACTACCTCCAGCCACCCAGTTGGTTTGTGTCTGGGGGCTCTGTCCTTGAACAGAGGTCAGGTGTTTTTTAGTTTTTTAGTTTGAGGGTTCCATCTCAAGCTGTTTTTTGTGTGTGCGGGTTTAGGGAGGGAAAGTTTTTTCTGAATGTGTGTGTTTGTAAAAGCTCTAGGACGTGTATTGTTTGCCTATATATATATATATATATATATATATATATATATATATATATATATATATATGTGTGTGTTTGTGTGTGTATTTGTGTGTGTGTGTGTGTGTGTGTGCAGAGGAGGGGCTATGCATGTTCTTTCCTGCCAGTGATTGCCCTTGACATACACACAAGAGGATAAGCACACACCTGACTGCATGCATTTGTGTGCAGTGTAGACGAGAATTGTTCGCGCATGGGTGTGTGGGGGCGCGTGCGTGCATCCCTCTGCGCACGTTTGTGCTCTTGTTTCCTCAGGATAAACAATGCCATCCAACCCTATTATGAATCCGCTGAGCAAACTGACACTGATTGTATGCAGCGTGGAGAATGACACAAGTGCATCAGAGTTTTTGGACCAAGATAGTGATGCTTGACCTCAATCAATCCATATGGAAGTCACTGTGGAGAGGAGCGGGCGGAGACTCCTGAGCCATCACCTGAGCAGTTACCGCAGCAACAGCAAGTGGAACAGTTGGCTGGTGTCGCCTGGATGCAGTAATGAATCACCTGGAAAAGCCACCTGGGAACGCTGGTACTCCACTGGAGGGTTGGAAGCACAAATCTTCATCCTCCGCATAATAAACCGGTCACTTGGCTGTCTGGGGTATAGTTCTAATTGGTGGCCAGTGTGGAGTTCGTAGCCGAGTACCTACCTGAGCGTTTTGGTGGTCATGTCAGCTGCTGTGATGCCATGGTACATCAGCGTTTCGTTCCACACTGGGTTCAGTGTATTCTTCAGGGTTTTTGTCCGTAGCTTGTTTGCCTGAGGAGAAAAAAAAGAAGACATATGAAAAGAAATGAAGGGAGAGGTGAGGATCAAAAGAAGAAAATAAAGACAGATCAGAAAGAGAGAACACGATTCATGTGAAGGATGCAAAACGGGGGACGCTACAAGAGATCAAGGAAGAAGGAGGCTGAGAAAAAACGCGGGGAAACATAATTCATCTCTGTCCCTCAGGAAATTGCAGACATCTGCTGCCTACTTTGTAGAGGAGAGTGAGAGGACACGAGGTTTCCCCCGCCTCACCTGTCCGTCTGTCTCCTCCCCAACATTAGAAGACCGTGCATTAGCACCAGCCAGACCTCCAAAGCAAGCACTGGGTCTCAAACGCAACACAACACGGCAGTCAGTTAAATTGCACAACACAATCAGCATGAAAAATTAAAGCTCTCCAGGAGAGGAAATGCCCCTAATAGCATCACCATCCATAAATAAGGTTTGCAGCCACTTTCTGCCTCATTTCCCACAGCTGCCTTCGGGATGTGTTCATCTTGTTTAATTTTTTATTTAAGATGTTCTTTTGTATTTATTCTAATGTTTATAAACCCTCCAAGAAATTTATTTTTACTGACTCCCAAGGAATGTAAATGCCTGCACACAAATCTCGCAGAGCCAAACCTCTGGCTCAAATGACTCAAACGATACAGTTTTAGACACATTATGTCAAATGGGGGTAATAAGACCTCGTGGAGCCAAAGGCAGAACTAACTGGCTGTTCTAAGCCGCAGGAGTGGCTATTATTGGTGGCAAGTACTTGCTGTAGCAGTGTGGTTCACTGTGCTATATTTGATTTTTTTTCAGATTAATACACATTTGGTGCTCTATAGTACTCGTCTTAAAAACGACAGCGCCCAGCTGTTTTAAGTGAACAGTTTGTGATTTGTCCAAAAGGTTTACCAACCCAACCCATCTGCAGTTGCTTCATCCACACTAATATTTTTTTCATTTTAAAAAGAGGAGACTAGAAAACTAAAAACGATCTCCATCCTTAGCTCCGTATCAGTATGAATCCATATCCATACTAACATACCTGAAAATGCACATCGTGTGACCATTCACGTTCACTGAGCGTGTGCTTATCATGGCTGATAAGAACCAATCAGCAGGTGTTCCAAACATCTCAGCTTGCGCTACAACGCAGCCCCGGTGTTTCCGAACCAAAATGGGGGCGAGCAGCGTTTCCAGACCTCTCTGTTTTAGGCGCTCGGAAAAACTCAGGAGTAATCGTAGAGGCACAGCAGTGTTTCAAAAAGAAAATGTAGTAGTGCGGATGTAGCCAAAGAACAAATTGGCTAAGATGCGGGAGCCACAGGGCAGGCTGATGTGAAAAAGTCAGAAAGTTTAAGGAAGTAGTTGAACACATTTTTAAATGTCACCATTATCTTTTAAATATGCAAAATGGGTCGAAATATGAGAAGATTAAAGTGCTACATACATGTATATAATCTGAATATCCCGCTGGTAGAGAAAATGTGGAGCCACTTCTCTAACATACTCAGATAAAACACCTAATCCCTCTCTTTCTCTCTCCCTCTCTCCTTTCCGTTCTGCCACTCTGTCAGCCTCTTGCGACAGCGCCTCAGGGCCAGATGCTGAATCCTCTTCCATCTTCTCTCCCTCCCCACATCACATTGTTCTGCCTGTGCCGTCTCCCCTCCACCTCCCTTTCCTCCCATCACTGTTCCCTTTTTCATTCTCAGTTTTTCTGTTGGAAACTTTTGGCTCGTCAAGAGAGTCAGCCCTCCAGAGCTCCCTCCGTGAAGGGAACAAGTGTCTTTGATCCATGTCATTTGTTTGATTCATTAATGTGCAGGAGGAGCCGCGCACAGGCAGAGTCACGACGCGCCGTGGTGTCGCACAGCTGCATGTGTGCCAGCAAAGCTCAGCGGAACAACGACATCACAAATAATCATCCCTCCTTATTGTCCTAACCAGGTTCATTTTCTGGGCACATATCTTACCACATGCTCCATCTACAAACATTTAACTCACCAGTTCCCTCTTCCTGCCCCCAGACAATCCCCGCCTCTGTTTTCCCTTCTACATCAGTCCAGTGCTTTTGCATCAGTTTCTAAATGTTTTATCTCAAGCCCTGCATCTGTCCATCACGCTCTCAATCCTTCCTCTGCATTTGTCTGGATGGAACCTTTTTTTTTTTACGTATTTCATATTCCCTCTCTCCCAGTCCCTGCTTCCCAGAGCTGAGAGTGAACACAGTCTGGCTCTAAGTGAATTTAACATGCACCTCGATTAGGAATGGACCGATGAAGATACCAGTGACCACCACACAGGCAGCAAAGCACGAATGTGTTTATGCATGTGTGTGCGTGAGAAAGAGAGGCAGAGACACAGAGGGAGGGATGAAGGGGCCATCTCCGTGTGGCTGTGACTAAAGCCTTAGCATGTGCCTGTATAAACACAAGGTCATGTGCCACATGCGTTGCAATGTGATTTGGCACTGCAAGACATCCGAGCACGCTTTACTGGTCACCGTTTACTGTGAGAGTTGGAGAGGAGGAGGACAACGTGTGGGACAGGGGTGATGTGTGTCGCTGCACTCAGTATTTTGACAAGTCGGTTTGCCGCCGAAACGGAAACCTTCCGTGTTGTGGATTATTCATCGCAATGCTCGCATGCTGAGTCCGACTGTGGACAAGTGGTAGGTGTGTGAGTGTGCGTCTGTCATCGTCACTTATATACACATACGTCACATTTATACGCTTCCACTTTTCAAGTGACGTGGCCCCCGTCTGGCGGGTATTTAACAACGAGAAGTACATGGCCACTTACCTACTCATTGACGCTTTCTTTGCAACCCCCCTAAACCCCCACTACCACCACCGCCGCTCTCTCCCCATCAATGCTTGCCTGTTGACGTGAGCCGTGTAACAATCCTCCCTGTTTCCATGGCAACCACCTGCTGCTGTCGTCCCCTCATCTGTCTCTCCCTCCCGCTCTTACTCCACTCCCTCTCACTGTGTCCCCCCTTTCCCCCCCCTCTCAGTTGTCTCCCTTCTCTTCGCACACTGTGGGAATTTCAAGGTCAAAGAGGGTCACAGCCAGATAGTGAGATATAGACAGAGATAGGCGAGGGGGGGGGGGAGGGGGGAAAGGAGAGCAAGTGCAGTGGGAGAGAAGACAGAGGAAGGCTGGAGGACAAAAAAAAACCCAGACATCGTTATTGTTAGCACCTTAGACCTTAGACAGTAGCCTCATTCAACCTATCTTGGCCGAGCGTCCGCCCCTTTGCTTATCGTAACCTAATTTCGTGTCAACCTTGAGCCAAAATGGCCGACAACAGGTTGCATTCCGCTGGAGCAGGGGAGGTTTGCTGTTGTGGCGAGCCTTATCTTCCCTGCCTCTTGAGCTGAAAACAGAGACAAGCGCGGCGCAGCAGACCAGAACTTGTTTGTGCTCGATAAAGCAGAGCACTGGACGAGCCACATTAAACAGTAACCAACCAAAATTCTCCCTGCTCAGCGGCTTGAAACAACTCACTTACTCACGCAATTAGCTTGCCGCAATGTAACATTTTTAGCAAGACCACGTTGACCTTTTCATAGAGTCTGATAAACAAGAATTGACACGGGGGAGTCTATTATTTACAAAAGCTAAACCATAGTTTTTTTTTTGTTTTATAGCTAAACAAGCTTCTTATTTTGGGTATTTTCAAATAAATCATCTTCTTTAACCACAAGTGTCTGTGTGATGTGGGACTTGATGGGGCAGTGTCAGTGTCTGGGACAGCCCAGTGTGGTAGCATGTTACGTTAATTGACAATGAGGTGAGGTTGGAGCAGTGACCTTGCTAGCCCCGGGGAGAAGATGAAGCTTGACGTATGGATCAGCCAACCCGTTGGAGTCCATGGCTTTCAGTCCCTGTGGACACAAGCAGACGCAAACGCACATAGCATGCACACACGAACAGACAAACACACACACAGACACACACACACACACACACAGACACAGGGTGGTGTCAAAGTTGACGTCATCATTCCCTCAAACACTTCACACAACTGACAGGGTCAAAAAAACACAGTGGATAGGACAGACCTCCTCTACTGTAGTTACGTCTCAAAATTGCTTCTAGGTGTTTCTTTCTATGCCACACATCCTCAACTCCTTTGTCTTGTCCTCAAGGGAATCATTCAGCGAAATATTATATGTTTATATATATATAACATTATATAATTAATTATATAATTAACATCATGTAACATTACACAATAAGTAAGGTTTGTGCCCTTGAAGGTTGGCCATGTCAAAATTGTCAGCCACAGCGGAAGAGCCACATTGTCCAGCATTTCGTAGAGAGCCAGGAGATGATTTTGTCTTGACTTGACAAGCTGCGGAGTGTATGTGGTGAACATGCTACTTATTTCTTTTTTAAACGTTGCAAGAAAGAAGTCTGCTTCCTTGTGTAAACACAAAGGGATTACAGGAGAATTGTTTTCTTTGGGCCTTCAAGGAGATTTATGGAACCATGCAGACAGACAGATGAAGACGATATTGAAATTGTGTTTACCTTTGCCTTGTGAATCGTACAATGAAGACAGTTGTTCTCCTGATCAAAGAGCAGGTTGAACTCCAGCGTTCCCAGGTAGGCTGAAAACAACACAAACCAAGATAATTACTGCCAGTAAAGGGACAGACACACTGCCACACACACTCACACACTCAAAAGCTCTGAGTCACATTTGCAGCAGGTTGCCTCTTTAAAACACAACGCTACCTAATATGAACTGATCTATTTCGTCTGATTGCAGTTTGAGTCCCACTATTGCAACATTGCTTAATAAATCATCAGAGGCACTGCGTCACATAACTTGGGAGGGACAACACTTGGAAAAAAAATACTCCTAAAGTGCAGAAACTAATTTTGAGTTAAAAGATTAAAAAGATGATTGGCAATGACATTGTTCTGCTGGCGTAGTTTATTACAGTTTTCATAGAATAACAAAATAAACATACACACACAAACCAAACACACAACACTGAGCAACTTTTCCAACACAAAACTTTTCCGACACAGAACTCACTGTCTTCATCATCAGAGTCGAGCATCTCCTCCCTGTCTCCATCGTTGTCCCCCCTCATGTCCCCATCCCTGTATCCGCCTCCCGTCTCCCCATTGAAAGTCTCCTCTTTCAGGATCTTCTTCTCCCTCGGAGGTGGTGGCGTGCAGGGGTAGTCATGGAAACGTGGGAAGAAGTCTGAGATCTGTGGGATGGGGAGGATCGGGCCCGGGCACACGTTGATGGCAAAGTGCTCCTGCATAGAGATCTTGACCGGCGAGGGAGGGGGCAGAGTGGTGGAGTGGGGCGTCGCCGAGGGGGAGGACGCAGATGAGGAAGGGGTGGAGGTAGAGGAAGCGGGGATGGCTAGGTGAGAGGTGGAGGGAGGCGGTGGGGGTTTGGAGACGCTCATGTGGACTGTCAAATGGGACTGCGGAGTGAGAACGAAGGGGTGAGGCAGAGAGAAAGAAAACAATGAGGGGGAAAACAATTGGAACGAGAGGCTTTAAACTAGGAGAGGAAAAACAAATCGGCACAGAGCTTCCAACTTTACAATTTCTGAGAGTTTGCACGGCAGCAGCTGGGGGGGGGGGCTCAAGTCAACAATGACAATATGTTGAAATGCACAACACATCCGACCGAAATATCCTGGAGAAAACCTCAAAATACGTTTCTGCTTTCATCTGTTGATACAAACCCTGACTTCTCGAAAGCCAAAATAGAATTTTCCAGAACCTTTGGCACGTCAAGTGTGACTCACACAGTGTCAGCAGCTCACCACTCCTGTGCTGAATCTGAATCAATATTCAAATGTAGTACTGTAATGATGAACAAGTGATGTCACTTGTGTATCTGCACTTAACTTTAATCCTTCCCTTATCTCTCCCTTTCACTCCTCTCTCTCTCTCTCTCTCTGCTCGAGTCCCATGAGCAATATTTACATAATACTATTTGAAGCGTTTCTCAGTCCTTAGCACATTTGTCACCAAATGAAGCGAAATAACTGTTACCAAACTCAAAGCTCATTAAGCAAAATTGTATGATTTCCTATTTTTCCCTCATACACTGGTGCAGATTTAACCGTTTACAGCAATCACTTAATCTAAATGAGGTCAATTTGTGAGAGAATTTGATAAAAAAAATAGTTAATGCAAACAAAAAGTCAATATACTTTTAAGTAAAAGATATGGGGGTTGGACGAAAAAACAAAACCACTTGTGTTGTCAGAATCACATTCAGAATTGGCTTTACTGTTCAAGTATGTGAACACAAGGATTTGACTTTGATTTTTACATTGCTCTCATAAATTACATTTATATAGGCATACAGCTTGGAACAAAGACAACATAGAAAGAAAAACTGAAAAATACGAGTTAAAGAATGGATGAAATAAATAATAAATACTTCAATATTCGGAGAGGGGATGGGTGGATATATACATTGTTTGCTATACATTTCTATACACACACACACATATATATATTCATCCATTCTTCCATTATCTATACCGCTTTGTCCTTTTTTTAAAAGGTCGAGGGAGGCTGGAAGCATTCCCAGCTGACATTGGGCGAGAAGCGAGTTCACCCTGGACAGGTCGCCAGCCCATCACAGGGCCAACATACAGAGACAAACAACCATTTACTCTCACATTCACACCTATGGTCAATTTGGAATCGCTAATTTACCTGACCCCAATCTGCATGTCTTGTGAGACTGTGAGAGGAAGCCGGAGAAAACCCCACGCAGTCACGGGAAAACATGCAGATTCCACAAAGAAAGGTTTTGGTTGGTCGGTTGGATTTGAACCAAGAAGCTTCTTGCTGTGAGGCGACCACTGGACCCCAATGCCACTCACACACAAATTACAATTAAAACAGCATGCAGGATATATATATTGACAGTGAGTGTGTTAAATCTCGATGACATCATACCAATTAAGGAATGACAAGTAAAAGCCTAGCACTTAAAAGTACAGTCTGTCATGGAACTATATACTTACATTGCTGCCGATTAGTGTCATCTTGTGACCTCTGCTCCTTTATGTCTGTGCAGTTTGTATGTGCTGAGCAAATGCTGTCATGATTCAAAGACATTCTTTTCCCCCCAAATGATTTTTTAAAATTATTAAGATGCAAATTAATTTGCTTACTTTTGAGATCTGTCATTAGTCTTAAGTATTGACTCCAGTGATAGAAATAACAATTATTATTTTAATCACTGATAAGTAATCTGTTTATTCAGTGTTTTGATTAGTTGATTTGTATGAAATGTCAGAGGATTCAAAATTGCTTGTTTTCACTGCCTGACGCAAAGGTGTTGATTCACAATTAAAGAGAGAAAAGCAGCAAATATACAAAGCTGAGATAAAATTTTGCTCGATAAATATGTCAAACAACTTAATCATCATCAAAAGGGTTGCAAAGTAATGTTCTATCAATTGACTAATTGATACCCTGGCTACGCAGGGGTTATCTTACAGCATGTAAGCCTATCTTTACATCATCGTCATTTTGGATAAGTTGTGTTTAAGTTAAGTGATAAGATGTGTTCAAATGATCTGTCATCCTCTATATAACCATGAATGCATTTGCTAATAGGCTCAACTCTGCATTTAAACTGAGAATATCTCAGTTGTATGTAGAAGCCATGCAAAAATACCACAGAGATTTTCCTTTTCTTTGGTTACATCCATGTTGCTATAACTCCCCTCTGCTGCATCATAAAATAATGACTCTCTCTGTTACAAACACTAACACACATGCTCATATAATGAGGTTATCGTTCATATACGGAAAAATTTTGGCCAATATATAATCCACATCCAAAAAGGACAAGACTTGTAAACGCAAATCCCTGCGTTATCTCCCCATAGGAAGTTACCCTACTTAAACAGACTCTTTCACACACACACACACATGTGCGTGCATTAAGACCCTACGCACAAAGACCCAAACTGCCTGTTCCCGTCTCATATACCTTCATTCATTCAGTCACTCGTACTGCTCTTATGTAACAGCATTCCCAAATTCATTGCCTTGGTACCAATGTACCAACGATCACTTGCAGCATGTGGCTTACAAACTCATTTACTCTCAACCCTCTCACATGCAGAGACACGCACATGCCAGCTCATATGTACAAACGCACACACACTAACTGACACATGCACAAATATAGCTATCCACAAATACGCACCCAGGGACAGTCTTCATCTGTGCCAGCACTCCATTTTGCCCGCACTCACGTCCTCTTTCTCTCACACACTGTGGAGCATGCAGACCAGCTTTGAGTCAATATATCCCTCTGTACTCTCTCTCTCTCTCTCTTCCGCTCTCCCTTTCTCTCTGTTCATCTTTTGCTCTCCTCCTCTCCTCTCCTCCCCCCTGTCCCTCCCTCTTTTCCCTACCCGAGTTGTGACGTATCCAGTTAAAATCCCCTCAGTTGTTTGCAGACTGTGCATGTAGCACTGTCACTCACTTTCTCAGCATTGGGGAGATTTAAGGAATCCCGGGAATAAGGGCATGTGTGTATGTGTGTGTGTGTGTGTGTGTGTGTGTGTGTGTGCGTGTGTGTTCTAGTGGTCGGTGAGGTGTTTCTTGGGAATCGAAATAGAGGGAAAGAGAAAGATTAAGAAGACAAGCAGATTAAGACGGACACACAGATGAGGAGACAAACCAACATCATACAAACATACACACACACACACACACACACACACACACACACACACACACACACACACACACAAAATACAAAAAAATGACTATACTGTACTTGTCCAACTGTGTCAGCCCTTTATAGTAACGACTGAGACCTGTCACACTAAAAAACTGAAACAAAGACAACATGCAACCATTCATAGCTGATGTCACGATGCAGGATAACATACTGTACATTTTTCTGAATGGCTTTAAAGAAATATACTGTTAGTCTTAGATACATACAAAATACAGTGTATATATATGAAACTTGCAAGAGAAATACCAACATTTAGTGGCTGGTTGGTTGATTGATAATTTGTATCAACTATGATCATTCCAATTTGAAAAAAGTATTAATGAAGCAAATTATTATTGCAGTGTTTTGTATATGGTATCTTTATGGTAATATATGGGCCCCATGACAAATCAAGGAATTGTATTGCAAACAGAAACAGCATCAGAGACCATCATGAGTCAAGATTGCTAAACAATACCCTGAACAAAACCTGATGTATGGGAGATTATTATTATTACTATTATCTTTTTATTACAGATACAGCTGCTCTGTGGGTCCCGAAACAATAAAGGAGTAAATACAATACACAAGGTTAACTGTGGAGAATTTCCCAAATTCTATAGAAAAGTGTGGGAAACGTAGACAAACTAAAAAGATTACAAATTGACTTTTTAATAATAGTAATATAATAATAATAATAATAATACCCTTGAGAAAGTGATCTATAAACATACTTCCAACTACAGCAGGAGAGCTCATTTGATCACAGCACACGAGAACATAAAAGAGAATAGACGCCAAACCACATTTCAGTGATATATCACTGGTTGGGAACCGTCAGAGGATTAATTGATAACTTCGTAATTTTCCATGGTTGAAAAGTAACAGATGAACAACAACAAGCCCAGTCGATTAAATTAATGGTCAGTTGAAGGAGAGGGGTGTAAATAAACGTGGACGCATATGTTCATCCAAATGTGAACTTTGATTTACTTTGGGCATCTCATTACTATCAGCATTACCTCATCAATTTCACATCAACAGACCATAACACTGTATATTCATTAATTTGCGAAAAAAAAGCACATGGTGAGTGGCTGTTGGCGCCAAACAGTCCAACTATAAATAGGTGCTTTAGACACGGGCCAAGTGCTTTAAGTGGCATGAAATTAATGCAGAAGTGCTCCTGAAGTACACCTCTGGTAAATGAACGGATGTCTGAGTCCTTGTCACGTGGGCGGAAAGATGACAGAGGAGTCCCCTCGTGGTCTTCATGGTGCCGGTTTTCTCCAAGGGATGCATGGGTGTTTAGTTGCACTTGTGCAACTGTGCTCCACCCACAGCAGCAGTTATCGGAGCGGTGCAGAGCGCTCACAGCTGACCCGCTGACCAGCAAACTCTCAGACGCTCTCCATGTAGCCGGCCACCCAAGACCCACTCTGTACTCTACCAGGAGGGCTCTTCCAACTATTTAAACACATATAGGTCACAGGTGATTTTCACTGAATCATAGATTTTTTTTGATGTACTTTTGTAGGGTTTGTTAACCAAAACAAATGTCGCATTGACCCTCATTTTGCCAGGGTCATAGCGACAAATGAGGACGTTGAGATCAGGTCCTTGCTATTCTCTCTGGGAAATCCAAGGCAGTTTAGTGGAACTGAATGATTTCTACATTCAACCAATGAAATAGATGAATAAATAAAGGATTAAAGAAATAGTCTCCAATGTTATTTCCTCTTTTGTATGTATGTGCACGTGTGTGTATGTGTGTGTGTGTGTGTGTGTGTGTGTGTGTGTGTGTGTGTGTGTGTGAGTGTGCAACAGGCAAAGGAGATTAAGTCCAAAAATGACAAGTACAAATACTACAAAATCACTGGTTTGAATCTTAAGCCGAACAGTGTCCACATCTTTATAAAAGGTTAATAATAAAAATCATAATTTCTATTTTATCCTTTCATGTCCAACCTACCCTTAGGCAAATTGAAAAAGCAACAGGGACGATGTCCTTCGAACGGGGTAATAAGGATAGTTGACACTATTTTACATTTCACTTGGACAACAAACCACAAGGATCTGTCTGGTTTCACCGTGTCCAGGCCAGTTCAGAGGAAGGAACACAATCAATTGTGCTTGAAGGATGAAGTCTGGACAATGGCGCTGTGGTATTGATCTTTCTCAGAGGTAAACATTAGGTAGCCTGTCAGACAGATATTTGACACAGTGACATTGCCTGTGAGCTGACAAAAGCAAAGAATAGTCAGCGGCCGGAGAAAAAAGAAAGAAAATGGTAGAAGAATCAGACCAAAAGTGAGGCGGAATAGAAAGATAGATAGATAATCAAAATGTTATTTAGAGACAATGCGTCGGTTGCGAAAGAAAAATGTAAAAAGACGTCCTCAAAAGTAGGTCTGAAAGAAAAAGAAATGACCAACCCAAAAAATTTCATCCTTAACTGTCAGCTATACGTTCCCCCGGACCTTCGACTTGATTTACGATGATTAAAGCATCGACGCAACTTATGTGTATAATATACATAATAAACATGTAGAATGAGATCGGGGGAGTTGGGAGCGATGGAGGGAGAGGGTACGAGCAATTTGTGGAGGAGCATTCATCCAGTCTGTCTGCATGGCAAGATAATCTCCTCCCATTACGACTGCACAAAGCAGCGCTGGTTTTTCCATTAAGTCTACGACCACAACCTCCCTTGACTCTCAGCCAGCCATTAGCTCGGAGAGTCAGTAAACCTCTATTTACATACTGTAGCACTGGCACATGCTGTATCTTTCAACATTTGGCACCACACGGGACAGGAAATTGCATGAATAGCATCTTCTAAAGATCAAATGGACTGCTCATCATTTCCCACACTCGCCCTTGAAAGTATATGCCGACATTTCTTGAATGCCCCAGTTACTACTCAGCCTTTTTTTTCTTTTTTATAGAAATGCAGTGCTTGGTATGTGTGTGTTGTGAGAGAGTCAGTTTTTGTTTTTTTTAAAAGATGAACTTGAATTAACTATAGATAAAATATATTTAATATCTGTGATTGTAACTGGTTCAACCGCCTGTACAAATAACTGGAAATTATATGAAATGGTTCAATGGAAAACACATTTTTATTGCAAAAGCTTCACTGGGCAAGCAAACATAATACTTGCTTTAAACATTTGCTTTTTATTGTCCATATCTAATTTTAACTGTATGTCCCTGTGTCTGTTCTGTGTCTTTAGTCTGTTTGCTGTGTTTTTATGATTTTATTGTATTTTCTGTTTCTGCTTGTATTTATATATGAAACTGTTTTATTTCATCGCTGCCCATCTTGTCCAGGACTCCCTTGCAGAAGAGATCCTGCATCTCAATGGGACCTTCAAGGTTAAATAAACTATAAATAAAACAGAATTGGTGTACAGGTAGGTGTACAGTTTATTCATGTTTATTCATGCAGTTACCCAACTAACCAATACATAAAACCATACAGATACAGGTCTGGAGCTTTTATTTTTCTGTTGTAACACTGCCCCCCTACATTACTCTTCTCCACGGGGCATGAACATTTGGTTCCAGCCAATTGTGCCACTAGTTATTTAATTGGTTTAATAGAAAATAATTTGTAATATCACTCAATTTCCAACGGCCAAATACAGAGTTGATAACTTATTGACTTTTAAGAATCATATTATTTTTTTCATTCAAATCTGTGATGGACTCACTGCAAGGAAAGTGTAAAAGTTGCACTTGTGGCCAAAAGCTGTGAAGCCACTGAACTCAGTCAGTGAGTGGAAAAACTATCAATCTAAAGTTCAACCTTGAGGAGGCAACAGACAACTCCTAGCAGTTGTGGTATTTTTTGTAAGGACGCAGGTACTTTTCCTCAGAGCTCCTGAGGAAGTTGTCAGCACCACTTTGGAGATAACTGAGGAGAAGAAATAAGTACACTGAAGAGGTGAATTGAAGTCCACACAATGTGACACTGCATCCGGCAAAGTTATCATGGCCATGTGCATTGCATTGTGGCCTATATAGCATAGTTTGAGCAACATTATTGCTTTGCACAAACATGAAGACTTATTTCTTAATGTTCTGGGCTTCCCTCCAACGCTACACGGCCCCTGCTTCATTCGCAGGCTCCTAGGGTTAACTAGCGGCAGCATTAGCATCATGGCTAACTCAAAGCCAGCAATCTGGCCTGCAGTACTGTCCAAAGCAGCAAACATTTTTAGAAGACGATACTGGGAGAAAGCATTTCTCTTCCTTGTTTTAGTTAGGCTACGCAACAGGTGATGCAGGTCCTTCTTTTGTCGTAAATCCTGTCAGGAGAATAAGATGATGAAAAAAGGCCTATAGGCCATTGGTCGTGTTGACAGAGAGGGCTGTTCTGTCAAGGTGCATTATTCTTTTCACCGTGTGTCACGTCCCCAAGTTAAGCCCCGCATAGCTCCTGGTCTCACACCAGAGGCGGTTGCCTCTCTTTCCATCCCTTTCTGTCTCCGCTCTGCCCATCGTGGCTATCATCCACCACCAACTTCCCCTTCCACTTCCACCTCTCCCTCATTCTATCAGTCTTTCTTTCCCTTTCTTTCTCCCCCTGAGGGATGTAATGACACAGACGGATTCCATTAACCCTACGTGTGATTTGTCCTTAACTCTGACAAGCAGGGGCGCGCACAAAAAGAACAGATGTGGGATTAAAAAAAAAAAGAAGCAAAATTCATACACAATGTCACTGAAAGATTTTTCATTTTTCTAATATTTTTTGACAGGCTGAGCCAGCAACGCAAAAGAAAGAAAGACCCCTGTCAAATAAAATGACAGATTGTAAGAATGACATTCCCTCAGGTTAAATGTGTTGTTTCTTTTTTTGGGGTTTATTTTCTACTTCTCCTCTTGCTATTTTTTGGGAGGGGTTTAGGTGCACGAGTCCCCCTGGCATTTAGGTGATGTTTCAGACTCAATTGGTTTCTGTTAGAAACATGCGACTGAATTTAAAGTGTACAGAGTCTGCTGCTCTGGGGGTTTGAAGTTATACCTTATTACTTGTTTTTCTCTCACATGAGATTGAATTAGTCTCCTGCTGACCCCGATCTCCAACCAGCTCGCTGTTCCAACTCCACGGCAAAGATCAGCATTAACACAGCCACATTATTTTCCACTGACCTAATTAAACCCTGCACAGATCCTGTGATAGTTCCCTCTCTGCACTCGTTCCCGCTACCTTGTTCACCCTTTCCATATTTTTCCTCTGCTCGTTTTGATGAATGGCTTTTGCTTTTTGGGACAAATGACAGCCCAGTGATTAATTGTGTGTGCTCTTTCACTCTTTCCCCTTTCACCATTTAGATTTCTATTTTTCACTCTGTAACCAGAAAATAAAAGATTACATCCTTACCGGGGTCTGCACCATCAGCATATTCCCATACATAAAAGAGGTGGAGAGTTTAAGATGGAGTATTGCTGGAGGGAGGGAAACATTGGCCCTTGGGCGTATGCAAAATGGAGAGGTGCCTGGATGGAGAGGGGAAGGGGGGAGACGGGTCAATCTCTCCAGATCGTGAGTGTGAAGGTGACAGAAGTGAAAAAAGGCAGAGGAAGTGAAACTGTTGAAGAGTTGGAAATAAGAAGAGAGAAAAAAAAAGGGTTCTTTTCATAACATAACATAACATAGTACATCACAACATAAGAGAAAGGGGCGCCTGGGAGGAGTATAAATGTACACCATGGCACGAGAAGGAAGAGCAAAGCACATGCACGTAAAACTGTGACGCACTGAAAGTGGAGTGATCGTAGCAGGGTGTGAAGCCAATTTCTCGTGGCGGGACGTCATGCTGTGCTTAATGAGGCAACAGTGCAGGCAATTAGGTCCTGATACGACTTTATCAGTCACCAATAAGTGAACGCGCCATTAACCGTGAGACCCCTCCATTAGCCCGTCTCTCTTAAGGTAACATCTCGCTTACATGTAAACAGCACATGCGTGTATTTAAAAACACACAACACTTTCAATTTATCACAGCAAAGCTAATGAGGATAATTCCAAGGCCCAAATACATATCAACAAATTGTGGGCGGCTGTGGTGTTTGAATGTGACAGAAAAAGCAAAAGCAGCGCTGTATGAATGTGAATGTGACTTGTACTGTAAAGCACTTTGAGCGGTCGACGGGACTAGAAAAAGCGCTTTATAAATACAGTGATATCATTTTCCGTTTACCATAACGGTGCAGCTATATATATACCATAAAGAAAACCAAGTCTGCAAATTACCTTCACATATTACTAAAATGGTTTCTACGTTCTGGTTGCAAATGCAATTGCTCAGTTGATTCCGATTTTTTGAGTCAGTGGAGCACTTCATTTATGTGCTGTGGGTTTACAAAGGGAATTGGACTTTGTCACCGGAGACCGAGGTTCAAATCCTGACTCCCGTCTCTGGGAAAGATTATTTGTTTCAGTTAAATGTCAGCACACATGTTATAGTCACTATAAACACACTGAAAGACCAGATATTTTTTGAGGCGAAAAAACAAATCAGATATATTAGATGCATCAGCGGCAGCTCAGTGTCAGCATTTTGGTGATTTGCATCATTTATTTACAACATTTCCTCATTATGTTAATAGAAAGCAGGATCCGGTGAGCATTACATTTCCTTCAAAACAAATCCACACACCCACTCATAGAAGTGAGCTATCACACAATGTGCTGAACTAAACACAACAAGCAAGTTGGGATCCGGAGTCTTGCCCAAGGACACAATGACACAATGACCAACCCTGTAATTAGTTTCCGTAACCTTCTCTACCTCCTGGAGCACCGCTGCCCCTGAGCCATAAACTGCATTCGTTTGTTCCATATCTGCCTGTGGTGACAAAAGCCTGATTTTACTTTTTATGGTTTTATTAGGGCAACTCAGAACACTCTGTTGATGCAAAAGAAACGAATGCTCATGGTTTTCATTTAATATAAATTTAAAAAGTGACTTGAGGAGTGAAGCATAATGTGTTTTTTTGGTATTAATATTTACCAATACCATAATTTACCAATATGTGGCCTTAAGCCAACCACACATGCAGGATTTAGGGTCAATGAGGGTTTGAGCTTGTAACATGATGTTACAACCCTCCTGGGTTACAGGAGAGTCCTCTCTGTCGTCCATCTTCAAATCTGCTACACCATCTGCTCTCTGATGGCAGTTTTATTATAGATTGTCCGACCAGAAAAACAGGTGTAAAAAAACAATGTAAAAATCTGTTGTAATTTCAGCATCACAGAGAATGTTTTTGCTTTATACCTGTGTCTAACCGCACTGTTGATACCTTTTATTCACAGATGTATTTGTTTTTTCAAACATGAAACCTTTTTACACATGACAATTTTTCAACAAGTCCACCACTGCGAACAGAGCCGTGTTAGGTAGTTCAGTGAAGTTAATACTTTTAAAACTCATAAATAATTTGACTAAAGTATTGGTTTGTGGGGTTTTATTTGATTTACCAACGCACGGTTGATGAGCTTGTAAAGGTAAGGGTTATGGTTAGGGTGACATTGCAGAGAATCAGTAAGATTACTCAATTACAGAATGTAAGCAAATCCATTGAAATACACAAACTCCACAGACTTACTAGGTCTACGTCTGTCAATCCGCTGACCTCTAGCAGCCGTGCACACAATGACCACGTAAGTCGTAATAAGCTGCTTGAATGAATGGGCCATGTGGTCGTGTTTTGGTGGAGGACAGTGTCCAATTTTTTAAATTTAAAAATAAATTAAAATTTTTTAAATACAAAGCTTTTCTAAACATGTAAAAAGTTGATTGGAATTTTAACCCCTGATGATGCACATGTCTCCAGTATTAAATTCTTTGCTTTATCATATTTGCCTCAAAACATCACTGGCAAAAAATAGGGTATAAATGTAATTTCAGGATTTAAAAAAATGTCCTTACATGACTGCATCTGCACGCCATATGGCCTTAATAGTAGCATTTCCAAGATTTGGTATCACGCTGCTCAAAACTGCTGCACTGCCTCAAGCCAATTCGAGCCAATCCAGCAACAAATGTTGATTTCCCCTCAAGTCGACAACGCAGAGGTCTACACTCCATTGGGAGCTGACTGGCGCGTGAAATGTGACAACATTATTGCACATCCTTTTTTTCTGTGGAGGTAAGGGGCGAAATAAGTTTCCACCTTTTCCAAAAAAGAAAAAGAAAAAAGCAAAGCGCCAAATAAGGGCTTTGATTGGTCGCAGTAAGCGTATTTGAGCGTGGCGAGGGGCTGATCGCACAGGGGAGTAGGTTCTTAAACTGTTTCCCAGCTGCAGCACTGCCTCGCTGGGCAAAGAACAGGGACAGAGAGAGGGAAATATTAGAAATGCCTTACCTGCAGTTTTTCTTTTTCTCCTGAGCACAACAATGTTTTTTGGCTCTACTGGGTGGACTACCATTTACCTGATTAGTGTAAAGTTGCTTCGGTAGATCTGCTGTTCATGCAACTGTAAAATTACATCATGTTTTTCACTTTTTTGCAGGTCTGTTCTCTGGAAGCAAACTCCAGATACTGATGACTGAAGACATACATGACTTACAGAGCAAAGGGAAACTGCCAAAGGAGAAGAACAAGAGAGTTTTTATGCTCTTTGATAGTCAAAGACCAGCGTGTTGGTACCCACGCTGAGGCTTGTGTGGATGATTTACAGTTTATGACATAGAGTGGGCCAAAAGGAAGAAGACGGTTCTGACCTTGTTGACGGGTTAAACTTATGGACTTTCTTTCACCAAGAATAGTGAGCATGTTTGGGACAAGTCGGCAGTCAATAAACAGAGAGGTGTTGAATAGGAGACAGCCCCAGGGACCTGAAATCCCTCTAAATCCTTTGCCTGACTTAACTAACAAACAGCAGTCAATCGGTGAACTCTGTCAGCGAGGATACGCTCTGTGATGGAGGGATGGACAGTACAAAGAGGAGAGGATTGTCACTGAATTTATGTATATGTGCAGCGCCCACACACACCCACACACACACACACACACACACACACACACACACACACACACAGAGACAGCTTTACAAAGTGTCCTAGTTTAAACCTCGAAAAGTGAATCCATTATCATTATACTGGCGACGGTTAACACCCCACATGCATCAGTATGAGGACTTGTCACTTACGGCTTTAATGGACTATTAGTTAATTAACCTCTTGAACCTCTTCCATCGTGGCCTTATGTTCTCTTCGGTTGCTTGTGTAGCCCCCATTTTCTCACATTCACTGATGATATATACAAGGCAGTCTTCATCCGCTTGCTTCGACATTTCACTCAATAGCCAGTGATCCTCCAAAGATGCCATGTTTGGCAACGGCTGCAACATTACATAATGTGGATTTTTTTTTAATGTATTATTTTATACAAATTTTCACCAAAGGCAGCATGGTTGTTTTGGTGTGAAGCCCCAAACCAGAACCTTTGTAGGAATCAGACAAGCTCACGACTGCTCAGACAAACTCTTTTAACGGAATTGTGAACTAATTTGCATTTTTCATGTGATATTGAAATCAATTTCATTCCACAAAAATTATATAACATCTTGATCAAAACAATATGTAGGTCAATTTGTGTAATGCTAAATATGTAGTTTGCATTATTGGGGAAATATTATGCTAAATTAATATTCTGTTCACCGATTTATCATCATCATCATGTCTTGCCAATTCACTGAGAGTTTTTAGATTGTAGAATTTTAATTGGCATATTTTGTCATAGCAGCTTATACATTTTGGTCGTTCTCAGTGACCGCCCCCTTGATTGATTGATTGATCCACAGGTGTACTTTAAAAATGTAAAAGCGCAGAACAGCCGGCCTTATATGACAATATTGGGGGTATTGATTATGCTAATGATCAAATATCAGGAAAAAAGCACCTCCTCATGAGCGGGTGTTTCACATCTTTATGACGAATTTGTGCCGTTCGAGGTTGGTGAATTGGATACACAGATTTTGAATGCAAAATGTTCTTGCATGAGGACCATTGGTTCCATTCCCTTGCTGGTATTCCCTCCAGCAGAAGAGAGCCTAGACGCTGGCCAGGCTTTAACATTGGTGATCAGTCATAACCAACTCATCAGGATTTATAGGAGGAGTTAAAAACCTAAGCTACAGTATGACTTGATGTGCGTTATTCTTTGTGTTCATTGTTTGGCCAGACAGGAGTAAAAGTTTTCCCTTTTTTCCCTCTTTGTCATTTTTGTGCCTGTGGTGCAGTGTCTGACTCTTTTCATTAAAAGTTCCATTACTTTGTCCTCTTTTATTTGAAATATTGACTGCAATTTGAAATTTACTTTGACAATGTTTGTTTGTGATGGATCCACTTGTTGCTCAATAAAATGTTTATATCTTGAATCTCGTGTCATCCAAAGCAAAACAGCTCGATATGAAATATAAATTAATCCAGCTTCCTCCACAGCAGTAAGACGATGCCATTGCCCTTTTCGTTCTTGAGGACAGTGGCAGCCAGCTACAGCTCTAATCCAGACACATTTAGCTGGATAATCACCTTTCATTATATAATCCCCAGGTTCGGCAAGGCTTCATAACAGATACGCCTCGTCTGTATCTGTCATCCAAGACAAACTGGGAGAGCAATCAGATTGAATAGAGTAAACACAGAATAAAATCATCTATTTCTTCCCTTTCTTTTGGCGGCTGCAGAAGGTAAGCTCGTGTAGAAGTGTATTTTGCTGTACTAATGATTAATAGTGAAGCGTCAACTTGTTTTTCTCTGAAATGTTTAATAATTCAAAACAAACGGAATCAGATATGGTTCATTTGTAGTCAGCAACTCTTGCACATAACATTTGTCTGAGGCAGCCCACTCACACTCTAATGACACTGACAGGCGTCTCTTCTCTGATATATCTGGTTCTCGAGTATATTTTTCCGTACAGGCCATCCAACAGATGTACAGCCCACTCTCTGCATTTGTTTTGGTTCAATATTTGCTCTCCTGTTGCTTGATACAATGCAACCACATAACAGCCATATTCAAACCAGCCAAACAGCGTGATTATCAGGCTGCCCTCCAGAAATACGAGCAGGGTGAGGTCGTAAATAGACGAGAATTATACAAAGCAATAAGGGGATTTTCCCAAATGAACAGACAGGAAAAGATGTCCGTGGATGAGGGGGGGGGGGGGGGGGGGGGGGGAATCTTATTCGCGCCCTCTGTTCTTCGCTGTCTGCAGTTATACTGAAGGCGACAGTCTCATTTCAGAGCTGTGACACAAAATCAGTGCGGGGGGGGGGGGTTGGGGGGGGGGGGGGGTGGAGGAAGTGGTAGAGAGGTGTTAAGATAGGTGAAGATAAGATGGAGTGCCAGATCCGATTGCATTACTATCGGTTGTTTATGGATCAGACACAAGCGGGTTTGGCCCCTCAGGGATTGATTGTCTTCTGACTGGACTGCGGCCGAATAGAAGGATGAAAGAAAAACAAAGAGAAAATTGAGGGAGGTCAGAAAGAAGGGTGAGGTGTTTTTCTCGTGTACCCAGGAGGTGATTTCAGGGACATTTTCTGTAATTCTAGGTTTTGCGCCAAGGAACAAGATAGTTCATTTTAACAATTTTCTCTGAATGTGGAAAACGTGACAAGCTTAAAGGGAACCCCGGCTGATTTTACACATTAGCGGTGTTTAAGGGTGTTACAGAGTTTGGCTATATACCTCAAATAACGTCAGATGAGCAGCATTGAAGACCACAAGTTTAAAAATGGAAGAAAGAAGTGAGTTTACTCGACCCTCTCAGGTCTCTCCTCATCTCTGCTTGAGCCTAGAAGCTCGAGGCAACATTAGTCGCCACAAGCGCAACGCACTCAAATCTGTGACACAACTGCGTGCACTTGAGTTGCATTGTGGGTAGAGTAGGCCGCAGGTTGTGACAAGGAAGAAGAATGTTGGCAATTGAAAAGAGGACAAATCTGGTTCACTAACATCAATTTTGGTCCGTTTTCCCCTAACTGTCAGTCCAACCATTTCACAGCAGTGCAACGATGAGTAATGGTGAAGTTCTTTTTTTAATCTATGAGGCCAGTGGCTTCAGTGTGCTCACTTAGACATTTTCCCGGAAATTTCACCGAAATGTCCGAAACAACAGATATCTGTGGCTATCTGTCCAGGGTGTACCCAGTCTCTCACAGTCTCTGTGCGTGTTCTGATGCAGATTCCCATCCAGATGCAGGAGGGGGAGAAAAAAACAAACATATTTCTTGTTCTATCTTGTTGAAAAAAACAGATTAAAGAATTGTGCAGCCTTGGTGGAATAATCACCTCTCTAAGCGCTTTCTATTTTCTGCTTGTTTTGTGTTGCCCTCCTCTCCGGTGGCCCTTGTGGAATATATTTAGAACTCTTATTTAGTGTTTAACCCCTCACGCTCCAGCGAGGCCCATTCAACTGCTACCACAGCACCCCATCCCTCAAGTGCAGCCTGCTCTCCGTCATCGGCCGTGCGAGCCGTGTTTGTTTTAGCCCGGTCCACCTGGCCCCTTCAATTTCATTACTTCCAATGAGCGCGATTAGGATCTAAAATTGCTTGTGTCGGCCCGGTGATTGACAGGAATTGGCCACTTAGAGAGGAGATCTGCAGACACACAAAGTGCTGCTCACTGGCTTGTGTGGCGAAATGTGGACGTGGACGTGTACTGTGTCCGTGCTCGTGCGTGTGTTTGTTTAACCTGATGGGAGTTGTGCCCGCTGAAGATGAGAGCAATTATTCAGGCAAACACTGAGAGGCCGGCACTATAGACTGTCCAGATATGTTGATTTACCCACCCGGGTGCAATGTGAATGTTTTGGGGAGTGGAAGAGACAGAGGCAAAGAGAGAGAGAGAGAGAGAGTGTGTTTGCGTTTGTGTGTATACATTATATGATATTTCTATTCTGCAGCATAAGCTTTTGCTGTACTATGGGCCTAAGGTACAGTGTGGCATAGACAGATATTATAAACAGTGTCCAATTTTACACAAAGTCCACGGCTGTCATCATGTAAAGGACATGGTAAATCTCCTCCTTCTCCCCCCCAGCAGCTGAACATGCTGTAAGCGTGTTCCCATCAGTATGTATCACATGCACACTGATTGTGTGAAAGCGTGACAGACAGGCAATCACTGCTCAGTCATAGCACGTTTGGTCCAACCCAGTGGGAGTTGGGCATGCGGCTCGTTTTGGCGGAGGCACATTAAACGGTCGGGCCGTAATTTAGCGAACTGGCTGGTCCGCGTGTCACTTCTCATGGCCATCATGGTCCACATACGCCGCTGGAGCAGATCTTCAGTATACCATCTTTACGACATTGTGAGGCGGCGGGGTGAGGTATTACGTTTATAACACACCAAGTGTGGCCGTTCATCAGGCACTGAGCCGACTGAGCTCCATGACAGAAAATGCATGTGCCTCTCAACCTCCTCTCCTCCTTCTCCTCTTCTGCAAGTCCAACACACGTGATAATCATTCACGCCCCTTGTCTTCATCATGCTCCTTTCCGTCTTCTCACACTCCCATCTTTCACACTATTCCTCCCCCTCTGTGTTGCACTCATCTCGGCTGTCTCCAGCTCTCCACCCACTCTCATTCTTTGTGTATTGTTTTGATTTCAATGTTTGTCCTCTCGTCCAAACTATCTGCCTCTCAGTTGGAAAGCATTTCCTCCCTGGAGATGTAGCAGTCATAGTTCAAACAATCCTGTGTCCTTGTAGAAATTGTGTAGAAATCTCTCGCTAAAGCTGCTTCGACCAATATATATATTTTTTAATGAATCAAATTTAATGGGTACTGGGTGATTTTTACTGACAAAGTCACAGATGATCATCACTCAACTCTGCTGTTTGCTTTAGCTTTGCAGATGGTTTTTGGATTTTTACAATAATTGATCGTAATTATGTCCCACCACTTCAACGCTGTCATCAGCGTTATTTTGGACCACACCTCTAAAACCTTGCTGTACCTTCTTTATCTGCACCAAAGTACAGACAGAGTTAGCTGGTAGGTGGGGAACATAGTGGAGCATTTACTGGAGCAGCCAGGTAGAGCTAAAATGACTGAACTGAAAATCAAAGCTATTATGCTGTAGGCAGCTGTTTGCTAAGTGGTCCGCCATTACTATTTTTAAAGGTGATAATGTTAAGCTGTGTGAAAAGCTTGTTCTGCTGACCCCCCTAAATATCAATTAATGCAGCATACACAATGTTGAATGAGAATATTTTTGTGCCTTCACTCACATTCCTCTCCACATTTGTTTCGTCTCCTCCAACAAGGATGTCTTTGAAAAGTGCAAAGGGAGGAGCAGAGAGTCGACCACCGCCTGCTGCCAGGTCAGTGAGAGAAAACTTAAAACTTAAAACTGTGTGAAGATGTGCAAATGTGTCACATCAGTGACAAACAAACAATTTTGTGCTGCAACATAATAAAGATTGCCATCTCCACATTTATTAAGTGAGCAATTTACATACTATAATTCCAGAAATCTGTCTGTCTGTCTGTCTGTCTGTCTGTCTCTCTGTCTGTCTCTCTGTCTGTCTGTCTCTCTGTCTGTCTGTCTGTCTGTCTGTCTGTTGCCATTTCTGATTGGCAGAGCTTATTCTGCATTCAATGCCGACTGACTGAAAATGCAGTGACACGATCTGCCCACTAGAAGTTTTTCATTGGCTTAGATTATACATTTTTTTAATTTGTTTTTTCTTTTGACTATTTTTGGGTAGTAAGTGTTCGGATATAATTTCCTGCATTTTCTACTGCTGCCTTTCCATGCAAACCTCCTCAACAGGACGCTCTATGACAATCCACACAGGGTTGTTGATTGTTACCGTTGGTTGTAAGAAAGATGACAAAATGTTGGTATTAATCAAAATGACATTTTGTGCACTTGGAACTGATTAAGACTACTTTCTCTCCTAGCTCATCTCCTCGAGGGGGGAGGGGTGCAGCAGCTGGCAGGTCGCCTGCTACTGGAAGATTCAAAAACAAGGCACTTCAGCTGAGCCTCTCCAAGAAATTCTGGTTATTATCATTCTGTTTCTAATCAACATTGATTGGGACAAGGGGAGATGGTTGTGTAGATCTGTGCACCCAATTGGCATCATCGATTAGGTACATCTGCGGCAAAATGAGCCCTAAGAATATCTGAATTGTCCCCGTCCACTTCCTGCCTTCCCTTATTCTGATGACTAATGTAATCACTGATGTCAGCTGATTGGACTGCAGATATTTTTTTTATAATTTAAGATGTGCAATTACTTCAAGGGTGGCTATGGAGCAACACCTACCTAAGAATATCCCCAAAAGGCCCTTAAGGAGGTCTTATTTTTAAGTATAAGTTAGGAAGGGAAATTATAGGTCTGGCTTTGATGATGGCAGCTCTCAACACTTGGCACGCCAATGCACACTTCACAGCTCAAAGTCACAGTCCCCTTCGGCCAAAGGGAAGGGCTCTGGCGAGGAGGAGGCTCGACGGCACAGTAAAAGGAGCCTCAGCAACAGCTCAGCAGTGGCCGCTGCCTACATCGCCTTCCTCAACAAGCTCTTTGGACAGGTCAGTTCGGCAACAGAGTTGTGTCATACACACCGTTTGTTGTCACAGCATTGAGTTGTAGCTCCAAGCCTCTGGTTTTATACAAACTATCATAAGGAGTAGATGGGTTAGTAAAGTCTAAAACTAACATCTACACTGCTTGTAAAAGTTCAACACACAGTCTGTCAAAAACCAACGCAATCACAATCAATGATTTCAGCATTTCCCCGAAACCATATTTCTTAACATTCACTTGATAACCCTCTGGTAACTGTAGTAACTATGACACGAGCAGAGGAAAGACTTTGTAGCACTTGAGACAGCAGTTTGTTTCCTGTTTCTCACCATGAGTCAACAAGGTTTCTTTCAACCATAACTTTCACCATATGGCTATTACTGTAAACACAATGAAGAAGTTCCCTCAACCTTAATGAAATTGCAAGTCTAACTCAAACTAGAATGGCAGTCAGCAGAGCGAATACCTCCGCCGAGTCCCAGCGGTCCCATTAAATTCATTCAAGATGCACCAAACTTTTTTTCATCAAGATCCATGAATTACTCCCTGAGAAAACAATGAAAATGTAAAAAGATTGTGCATTGTAAAAAAAAAAAAAACTATTTCTGGATCTGCCTCTTAGTGAAGAAAATTGAATGGGTTCTTTCTTGGCCCATGTCGCATCCTTCCACCACGTTTTTGCATAATCCTGCTGACAAACAAACAAATAAACGAATGGACAGGGGTGAACACATAGCCTCCTTGCTGGAGCTAATATTCTAATTCTGGTGCCAGAACTTAACCGTAGTATTGTCAAACAATGACACCGGGCGGTTCGGAAAATGCTCCTAGATGGGCCTTTTTGGAGTAACTATTCTTTATCTTCTGAATACTGTATTTTCATGCTGTTGTGCCTTTATCAGATGGTCTCCTGGTTCTTGGTTACATGTACCCTCATAAAAACTCTCCTCTGTTGTTCGTTGTTGAACCCAGTGAGTGCAGAGCAGAGCCAGCTACGCTATTGTTCGTTGACTCTCTCAGACCAAAGCAACAGTCGGTTATAGAAACTTCTGCAAAGAAATAAAAAATAATCTGCAATAGGCTCTGTTATTGTGAAAAGAAAAAATAATTATAATAATAATGTCCTCTAAAGGTTTATTGAATAACATTTTAAAATTTCATTGCCATTGAATTTACAGTTATTTGTCTTTATTTAAGTATTTGGTCTATTTATGTGATTATCTAGTTGGTAATGTCTTATTTTATTACTTTTTCTTTACTTTTTGCACTTTATGGTTTCCATGCGCATTTGAGAAAGAAGAACAGACCGGCAAACAGAGGTTGATAAAGTGGAGGTTTTGTGGACAACAATAGATCTACATTGACTTTAAAGTTACACAGCGTAGAACTGCAAAATCGATCCATTAGTTGAGCAGATTCTAAGTGGTAACTATCGATTGGAAATATAAACAACATTGGATGTAGCTGTTTGCAGTGAATCATGAGCATTTAAATCTGAATGTCTCGCCGCTGTGAAACAAATCAAGTGACAGTGGAGAGTCATTATCATTACCCACCTCTTTTCATTCAAATATGAAAATATCTCATCAGGAATGTCGAGCTGTTACACCAACCTCTAAAGCCAAATAAGACAACCCCTCACTCCAATGATTCCACTTCACAAATGATTTACTGCCTGGACACTGGGGCTGGCTTTCCATTAAAGCCGTGTTTGGCTGAAGTTAAGTATCGGCTCTGGTCAAGCCTGATACCATGATCACAGATTCCTGCAGGGCATCAGAATATCTTTGAATACGACAATTGGAAATGAGCCAAAACATTATCCAGCACCATGGCAGCGTCCCTATTTCTGTTGAAAACCATAATCTGATTTGTTTATTGAGTACCACTACAATATAACATTTTATAACTTGTTTTGCCATACTGTTTGTTCAGGATCTTAATGAGCCTGACTTAAAATAACTCTTAACCGCGAATACACATAAAAATAAGTGAATAAAAGGGAAAAAAAGTAATTTCGTGGACTTGTTATATGTTCTTAAACCTTCACATGTAGAGGGTCCCTTGATTTTCAAATCAAATCTTAATTTAATTAGTAATGATACAATATATAACAAGGATTAGTCTATTCCTGTTGGCTAAATGCCAAACAACTGATTAATGAGCCAGCGATTGAGATGCATGAATGAATGAATTTAATGTTCTAGTGCATAGATTCACTCCATTACTCCAAGGACAGTATGTATTCACTTAGCTATAATGTAGATTTATAATCTTGTCTTTAGGTTTTACAGCAATGGTTTGTACATCCCTAAACATAGGTTGTGTAGTTTTCATCATATATCATAATGGGAGTGAATTTGAGTGGAAAAAAGTCTCAGTCCTTGGTCTGACATACTTATTCCATAAAACAATATGATTTGGAAGATTTTCAGGAGATTCATCCATATGACTGCATACGTTCCACTATCCTAAATCATGTTATTGTACGTTGCAGATATTCTAGTTCTTATAGTAGTTATCATTATTTTAATCATGCCTTATAACAAAGCACAGCCAAAGGCTCTTCCAGAAAGGCTTTTATCACACTACATGGACTTATGGTAAAAGATGACAGAGAAATCGGTGCCAAGGGATGTTGTGTGCCTTTTAATAGGGTTTCATAACTCAATTTCCTGATGCTTATTGGGAGCGTTTCATTGTTTTAAAGCAATTCACGGTAAATGAAACAGTCTCACAATGACCTTGGGAGCGACTGTGGACTCCTCTTCCACATCCTTCCCTGAGTTACTCTCGGCTGCCATCACTGATCAGCCTTGTTTTGCTGTAACAGTCCTTGGTTTGAATTAACTAGTAGCAAGTTAGAGAGGTCTGCGTCGTTCTCCACAGAACAGAGGACGCGCTGGTTTGGTTCCTGCCCCGACACTGAAGCAGGAACACTATCCTGCAGCATTCCTAATCCCTGCCTCACCACACGTATTAATAACTCCCTCAGCAAGGTTCACTGTCAGCGCTCATTAGATCCAACCGGAGCTGGGAGAGACTTGTGGCCAAAGAAAAACAATTGAGGCATTTAAATATCAGATATGTGCATCAAAGTGGACTGTACCCATCAATAGGTAATTACAGTCCATGTGTGGCAATTACAAATCCAGTTTCAATCTGAGGACGGAAAGAGTTTATGTGAAGTATCCACATAACTCTCGTACGTGTTCATGCGTCATGCTCACAAAGCAGTGGGCTGCTCAATGGGCCATGTGAAGGGAGACAGAATGAAATTAACTGTTAATGGGCCCGTTCTGACGGATGAACTGAGAGTCTGCATGGCATGCTGTCTAATCCTTTCTGGATGAAAAAAAATCCAATTAATGTGTTGACCTTGCTATCTAAATATGCCCTTGTAGACTGGAGGATTCTGTGCAGGGTAAACAGCAGCGCTGCAGTCATGGGCAAAAAAGGTTTTTATTGGTTATGCATCAAAAATCATATTACATAATTTTAAAAGGTTTATGTAAATCATGAGTGATTAAGTATTTGAGGCAAAGTAAAACATGTAGTGAAAAAGCTATTGATATAATTGCATCCTGGCACTGCATTTGTGCCTGGACTCCGTTGGCAATATTATACGGTGAATAATCATTTGAACGCCTGCCATGCTGAGCAGCTTCCAAATAAACCATGGCGTCCGCCCCGTTTCCTGAAGCTATTGTGCACTTGAACAGGATGACCTTGTATGATTTATGAATTAGCCACTCCGAATGCCAACATGTATTAGGAGCAAAATATTGCACCTCTCTTTGTATTTTAGTTTCACTGTTGCTCTGATTTCCCTTTTTAATATTGCTCCTTCTCAGCAGAAAAAAAAAAAAGAGTGTCTGAAGGTTTAAAAAAAATGTCCTTAATAAAAGCAACAATGAAGTAATGGAAACAGTCACTTGTAATGCTAAATGTTAAAGTGCAGAAATAAGGTGAGGATTAAATAGACTTGGAAGTCAAAAGAATAACACTTCTTTTAGATAACAAGATAGACAAGTGGAGTACGCTATCATTCTGATATCATCCAATCCATAATTTGATGAGAGTGCCGATGGCTCAGGGAGTAAAGCGAGTCATCCACTAATTCCAGGGCTGGCAGTGGCTGATGCAGTCGAGGTTTTCGAGCTCTTTCACTTGATATGACAAGGCAGCATATTTAGGTTATTTGAAGTTGTTGTTTCATGTAAAACCTCGGAAATACTCTGTATTGTAAAGTAACAAGTCTGACCAAATAGAAATACACCCAAGTAAAATGTCAGAAGTAGTTTTACTTCCATCTACTGGACTTTTATTTCTTCTTCTTTATTTCCTCGTATTTTAATTCTATTGAGGATCAGTATTTTTCCTTATTTTTCCCTATTAGAATGACAGTGAAAAAAGAAAAGAAAAAAAGCCCACAGCAGAGTTGTGCACACGTGCAACATTCAGAGCTTTTATAAGCTTTTACGTCAGTCTCGTTTCTTTGAACTTCCAGATATCCTCCGGCTCCTGGTGTAGTTATGCTAAGCGATATCTCCATATGTCAGGCTCAGTTGCTGACTGAGTTTGCATATTTCCAGCTTTCCCCGTGGATGTGGTGGTGTTTCTGTGGGAGGACCGGACATTGTTGGAAAGCCCTAAAAAATCAAGACGCTGTAGGCACAAGCACCATTCAGACATGAAACAACAGGCATCTTGCTAAAGACACGTGTTCAGATGCTTTTAAATGATGATTCATTTGGTTGCAGGATGATATTTCAATATCCAAGCTTTACATATGCAAATACTGTATATGTCAGTTAACGGTTACATTTATGCTAAATCATTTCATTTGTTGCAACAATCTGAATGCATTCATGGCCAACATACATCACAATGTGATGAATCCAGGGGAAGTTCCCAAACGTCTAAGCTCATCCGTTTTAAATTAACATTTCAAGGGCATTTGTTGCCTGAGTGTATGTTTCTGTGCAAGATTGCAACTGATGGCCAAATTATAAAGTGCTTTTATCAAAATTGTCTGTCTGCAACCAGTGGTATATATTAGCATAATGCTATTTCAAGTCCTGAGCACACTTAAATTTACCACCATCCATTATGCTGAATGACTTTGTGGAGATTTTATTCCTATACCTCTAAGCTTTGTCTCAACTTCCCTGAAATAGCACGAAAAAGGGTCGAGAAAGAGGAAGAGTGGGTCAAAAAGAAAGGGAGCGAGAGATCATCCTGAGCAAATGTCAAAACAAGGCAGAGAATGCTGAATGTTTCACACACATATGCAAATCATGTGTCTGTGCAGGCGAGTGTGTGTCTGTGTCTGAACTGGACGATGTGAGCTTTTTGAAAGTCTGTTTCGCATTGGTCATGTGTAGATGTGTAGTCATATGCACACAGACGGAGCTTACGCTACGTCTCCCTCAGGATGCTGTGGGTGAAGCGTGTGTGTGTCCGTGCGTGCTTGTGCACATGTAGAGTGCTATTGTGTCATTTTGCAAATTAGAAAGACATGTCGCTGGGTGAAATCCCATTAGCGTTTACTGTCAGCATGCACCAGTGTTGACATGATATGCATGTTATTCTAATTTGTGAGTCAAAAACAGATTAGCACTGGGTTATTCCTCAGGAGAATTTGCTGTTTTAAAGCCGCCCTGATTTTTACATCGTATCCTCTGTGTTGTAATGATTTCCACTTTCTTTCTTTTCTCTGCTCTGCAGGAGAGGGAGCTGATGCCAGAGGAGTTAGACGGTAAGGTGTCGTGGGTGTAATTACGATGCGAAACACATGATAAGTTACTGGTGAACAGATGCACGGCTTCGTAATTGCATTGATATTTCCTACTCTGTGGGTCTTCTCCTTGGCTGTAAGTTTCTCAGGTTTGCCTTGAAATGTTGTTTGCCAGAGCTAAAATGATAAATTAAAACAACGCAACCCAAAGTTCTTGAGAGCCGGCTTTGGTTCTGTCTGCTGGATTCAGCAACTCACAGATAAGTTTATTTTGCCAAAGGTTTACTATCAGTCTCTGTGCACACTGCGTGTTTGACTCCAGGGAGAAAAAAACAACTTTGTCCCACTTTATGGTGGGTTGCAATTGCGGTGATTTGTCTGTGTGTCTGTCAGAGCTGCAGGAGGCCTTCAAGGAATTTGACTACGATGCAGATGGCTTCATCCATTACAAAGACATCGCGGACTGCATGAGGACCATGGGCTACATGCCTACAGAGATGGAGCTCATCGAGATCATCCAGCAAATCAAAATGAAATGTGTGTATCTATCTGTCTGGCTGCATGTGTGCGCGTGGTTCTCATTTCTGCCTCAGTGCTTAAAGCATGTGTGCATGACTGATGGGTCTGTCTGAGGTGAGAAGGTGTGAATGCGTGAGTAATGTGTCTGTGTGTGTTGCACAAACACTTGTGTGCTGGTATCCGTGCACATTCTTTTCTCACGAGTCTGAGGAACTAATGTTTGACGTATAGGCAGACTGATTAATGGCACTCATGCTGCAGGTGCAGGGGCGTACGAGTGGGAGTCTGCATGTACAAGTGTGTGTTTAGTTGAGACCTAACTTTCCTCTCTCCGTTCTTAAAAGGGCCGTGTTTGTCTCTGCTTTCTTTTCTGATTGATCAACTATAGGTCTGTGCGTGGTTAGTGTTTGAAGCTTTAGGTGAATCATGACCGCATTGATCTCTGGATTTCTGCCATGCGCCAAGAGAACCTGTGCCTGTAACACCTACATGGTGTCAGAGCAGGGCCTGCCGTTCTGAACACGCCCACAAGACTTTTACGTCATCCTCCAAAGGGCACATGGGACGCGGACACGTGAGGCACGCCATCAGTGTCACGTTTTGAAATATCCTAATTCCAAATCTTGATGAGAGTAGCTGTGACTCTGGGGGCAAAGTCATCCACTAATCACAAGGTTGGTGGTTTACTCCGCAGCGCCTCCTGTCCACAGTTGAACTGTCCTTGGGCAAAGCGCTGAACTCCTAAATTGCTCCCGATGGTAAGGCCAGCAACCTCCCATGGCTCACTGCCATCAGTATGCGGGAACAGGTTAATCACAGGTAAACTGCAAAGCGCCGAATGAATGCATAGTCATTTAAATAGTCATCATGTATGCAGCAATCCAGTGGAGTTATTTTGCAGTGTAGCCTGCAGTATACCGACACTGCGTCAGAACAATTTTAGGTGTTTACATTTATAACCGCCTGAAAGGTGAAATGTGAGTAAACTTTATAGATTATTCCTGTGTAACAGACATTAGTGTGCAAAAATCACTGTAGTCTACTTGTGCATCTGCCACATTTTAGCATCATTATCCTGTAATCCTATATACGTAACGAAGTCACTGCTGGCTGTGGTCACGGGGCGACCGTGAAACAGACCAACTAAAATTATTTTTTTTGTCTGATTCAGCAAACATACAGTATCTGCTGTATGTTCTGTGTTCTCCTTCGAGAAAAAAATAAATAAAAACCATAAGGAATATATTCACATTTCACGTAGTTTGATTTCATGATGGCGTCCCCTATGCTTCCACACAACCAATCAAATCAAATCATAACATTTTGATCATAAGCAAGGTTTCTATCCAAATCTGCTGAAGATTTTAAGTGCAAGAAAATCAGCAAAACTATGAAAACTAAAGCAGAATTCTGCTCACTTCAGTTATGTGACCATTAGGATTTGGTTCATTAAGATAAACAGCTGGTGGTGCTCATTTTCCAATTGGATGTCACTAAATCACTGCAGAGGAGGGGGCAACAACATGATTAAAACAGCATCCATCAAACCTCAAAAGCAATGTAGACAGCATGATGGACTTATATTTACTAAACTTATGTTTGCTCCATGTTTTTATTTCAGGGACGTTACAGTCTCCTTATTGCTCCAAACAGATCTGATTCACACTCTTGGCGTTTCCGCCCATGTTTTTTTATGACCAATTTGAAAAGGCATCTAAAGACAGACTGTCTTTAGGCACATTTTAAAGTTGGGCAAGAGGCAGATGGTCTCACTTACAGCCACGCTGCAGTCTGCTCCACACGCGCTCCTTCACCCCATTCAAATGACTGCTGCGAAGGATGATGGGAGACGCATGGAGGGGGCGTGGTTTGTAGGGTCCGGAGGTCACTACTCTGAAACACTGGTGGGGTCCTCCCTCGCTCATACATCGTTGATCACACTGTAGGTAAGAATAGAAAATATGGCAAGACATCATTAGAATATGATTGATCTTTAAATTTGATTTAAGTTTAGTTTTTGGGAAAACAACACACACACGCAATAAGAATATTTTCAATGTTTGCTGGATCAACAAAATATCACCAAAAGTTTGAATAGAGAAGATCGACACGCCTAAAAGCTCCCGTTAAAGGATTTTATTTGCCCTAGAGACGTTTTGAGCACACAAGGCTCTTCCTCAGACTTACTTTTGGTTTTTGTAATTTGCTGAATTCGCCCAATTAATTAGGGATGTGTGATGTGCATGGTTTGAAATAATCCGCTTGTATTTTGGGTGTGTGTGTGTGTGTGTGTGTGTGTGTGTGTGTCTGCTCTTAAAAAATAGACTTGATTAGTTTACACATACAAGTGTAACCCAGAAATGAATCCCAGGACAATAACGCTTATAATGAGAAGAATCTTGGACTCTGGGTCCACAGAGTAATTGTCTGGCCACAACACAGTTTCATCCCACTGGGCGCAGCCAGCCGGTTGTTCTCAGCTGTGATCCTGGAGGAGCGCGTCGCAGCTGGTTTCTGTCCCACCAGCTGGTTAATTACATTCATCTGGCGTCCCAGGTGTAAATAACCTCCAGATTCGATGGCTACAATGACAAGGAGAGGGATGGAGCCATAGAACGGTTGACATGGCGTTAACTTCCCATAAATGTCCACATCTGCACGTCAAAAATGTGACGGCGCTCAAGCGGTCAAGCCAAAAATACACAAATGCTGCAGGAGTCTGTAAAATGACTCATATTCCATGGCGATCTTACCACTTGATGTAATATTGCAGCTTTAAAAAAGGATGCCACTGATTTATATGGTAAGCTTCATACGCTATAACTTGGATTAATAGCCGGCACAAGCAGGCACACAATGTGATGTGATGCTTCAAACACGGTGGAAAAACATTGATCATCTCTTTCTCTTAAAAGGAGACATCGGGGCTTTGGTGGTTGTTACTACAATTTATATTTAATGCTGTTTTTACACTGTGTAATATGAATTATTCATCTGCTCGCTGATAACTTAATTTGACCAATAAGGTATCATGGACTTTAGACACTCGGAGCTTATTCCTCTCTAGTGTAATCCCCATTGAGCCATTAATACCATGGAATTCTGTCTTTTTTCTGTAACTCGCGCTGCACTTTCAATTAGAAAATAATAATAATCTCCTGAGACTTTAAGGAGAATTTCTCTATTCCGTGAGTATAGACTGACCCACTTAGGGCACAGAAATTCTTCAAGGTGGTGTCAGGGGAGTCTCCTCCAGACTGCAGCTGCACAGGGGTAAAGCCACTCAGCCAAAAAGTGAACCTCGCCTTGAGTATCAAACTAACCATTTGCTCACTCAAAATCAGAAGTGCCCTGTTATTTCAAAATCCTTCAGCTGCTGTTGTAACTAGATGACAGTTTAATGAATCCGTGCCACAGAAAAGTGCCTCCAACGCGAGCAGAGTTTACCACAGTTCGATTCTCATTCTCAGGAGCCCTGAGACTCGGAGCGCTGATTCAATTTTTGAACCACAAAATGACCACATGGCCGTCGCGTTGTCCTTCACGTCCACCGAGGCCCAGATAATGAAAACAGACCCAGCTTATTGGTCTACACTATCAAATAAGCCTGTCTTTTGTCAAACTAATAACACAAGCCTTCCCATTGTGTCCTTCTGTTGTGATAATTACCAGGGCGATCAAACAAAACAAAACTGGTTCCAACTGGGTTGAAGAAAGCACAATGAACACATGTTGTAGCTCCATGAGGACAGTGACTAACTATTCACAGATGAGCATTGAGTCAAAGGAGGTCAAGAACACTGACTCTGCTATAGCCTTTACTTGAACACTGCTTCCATTCTATATTTTAGAGAAGTGAAGAATTGCTAATTTACTCCACATATTTATTTAGCAGCTAAAGTTGTATGTTAAATATTTGTTGAAACAGATTCACATTAAACTCCCTGCAAAGACGCCGATGACCAATATAAAGTTCTTTTCAGTGGACTGTCCTCTTATGAACCTGCAAGGAATATGCAGCTTACAGGTTGTTATTTATTTATAAGAGTCATTCTTGATGATGTGCACCCATGTAAGAGGACACACATGCACATGTTTGCAATTGGGGCAACAATGCACCAACAAAGCTCGTGAAGAAGGCCACTGACTAGTGAAAACATAAGCAGCTGTCAGACATGAACTCCAGCAAACTGGGCCTCCATGTTTGCGGGTCACGTATGAAGAACGCAAGCAGGCGATTGCGTCCTGACTGAACTATATTTTACACAAAAGGACGCAGTTTACAGTAAAAAAAAAGAAAAGAAGATATATAGCGTGTTTGCTCGGGAGCACAGGGGAGCGTTCAACACATTTCCCTCGGGAGTCGTCGGAGACCTTAAGAAGAAGAACGCACTCACTGGGGTCATCAGAAAAAATCTGAATGAATGCTAATGTCGTCTCAGGTCCCCTGCATGTGTTGATAAGACATTACTCGGTTGTGAACCTGAGCATGTGCGTGTTGGCGTCCAACTTGTGTGTGTCTGTCTGCAGGGGGCGGCCACGTGGACTTTGATGATTTCTGCGAGCTAATGGGGCCGAGGATGCTGGCTGAGACGGCTCACATGGTCGGGCTGAGGGAGCTGCGCTCTGCCTTCAAACAGGTAAGAGGTCGAAAGAGAACTTCTGAACTTCAAGCAAGCGAGAGTGGCCCGGCGCCATGGCCGTACTTTGAAGTGTGCGGCGGGGCCTTTCCTCAGATCGCAAAGACTGTGCGGCTCTTACTTGTAAACAAGTCTGAGGGAAGAGGGCTGAGAAAATGCAGAAGACAAGTTTCAAGCGGGGAAATTATTCCTATTGGTGTTGGTTTTATACAGCCAGGTTCCTGCCATCTAAAGAGAACAACATTCATATGTATTCTATACTACTTTGTCTCGCCTCTTATTTTTTCTGCTCGTTGGCCATGCCCACTTTATGTCGCCTCATTAGTCTGCAGGAAATATCTATCGAGTGGCTCTCTTTGACGTCAGCGCGGTGGCAGGCCAGGTACACAGGAAGTGATTAGATAATCCCCCCGAGCCGAGGCCCGGCGTGCTGACGTCTCAAAAACGACTGTGGTGATGATGTGCATTTAGCTTCACCCACCTGGGTTCAGCTATTTAACACAATACCGCGTGACGTGTTTACAATGGTTGGTGCAAACAGACAGCACAGATACAGTGTTCTTATTGATCCTATTGGAACACAATGGCTTGCACAATAATGTATCTATTTAAGTTGCTGTTGTTTGTAGTTATTTTTCTGCTCCTGTGAAGCTCTTATAAAAGCAAGAGACCAAAGGAATCATTCACCTGCATAAAAAAGGTTCTTAGAAGTGGACGCTGCTCTGTTCATACAGCATGTTAACTTTTTTTTAACTGCATCCTGGAATTTCAGAATCTTCACAAATGCATCAGCATCATTTCCTGGGAAATTCACATATTCTGATGTTAGAATTCTTTTTGTGGGGAATAATGAAGCACCTCTCAACTCCTACAGCTTTTGAAAAGAAACTTCTTCAACTTAGGAGCTGAACAAATACAAATATATTTTCCACCCGCTTCAAGTCATCCCCCCTCAGCGCTAACACCTCGTGAGTCCCTGTCTGCAGACTTGAGCTGTTTTTTGGGGGTCTGTTTTATACCTTTTTCCTCCGTCTCCATCATCCTTTCTCCTCCACCATAGTGTATTCAGTGTGTCCACTCTGTATTAGCCCAGAGACGTGCATTGTCCTTGTTTCACGTTTCATTTTCTTCGCCTCTGATCTTTTTATTTGACTCTTCTGACTCACCACATGTCCGCGCCGCCACCCTCTTGCTCCCTAACCCTGCACGACGCAGTTCGACTGTGATGGCGATGGAAAGATCACATTTGATGAGCTGAAGGAGGGCATGAAGACCCTGCTGGGGGAGAAGCTGAAGAAAGGTGAGCTGGAGGAGATCCTCGGAGACATTGACCTCAACAAAGATGGCAACATTGACTTTGATGGTGAGCAGTTAGGGTCTCGGGGGAGGAAATGTGTGGGAGGGGGAGTGGACTTTGTGCAAGGGGAGAGGCAATTAACGGTTCAATGTAGACAATGAGACACTGTGAGGAGGGTGTGTGGAAAGACCAGTGATTCCCTAACGAAAATTTAACTCAACTGAAATATAGTGTGATTCTATTCAAATAATATGTACATATTTCTTTGAAATAGAAAGTAACCAAATACTATTTTTCTATCTTTATTTAAATAATAACTAAGCAGCTAAAGCAGAGTTGACACAGTTTAGAGAGTGAGGACCATAGTTAGTAGAGAAATCATTTAGCTAAACACTATTCGCAATAAGAAATGCTGAAATGGAGTTAATAAGGTAGTGGATAAACATTTGAAATAGCTAATGTTATCTTAAATAATGTTGTTAAAAAGATGAATTAAAAGATCAATTCTAATCAATCAATGCTAATCCAGGTATGGTCAAATTATAAGAAAATAGTACTGTAAAAAAAAAAAAAAACTGTCATCCTAGTTATAAGTAAGAGCATCCAGTATCACAAAGTAACTACAACACAGCGTTGTAGGAGGACAGAAGAAACTAGAGGACGAGAAAAAAGAAGAGGGGTCAGTGACAGGAGGAGATAATGAGTAAAAAATGACGCAGGGAAAGAGTAAGAAGGGAGAAGAGGTTGAGTCAAGGTGGGTCCGATTCAACGGCCAATCCAATCCCATCAGCAGTGCATTAAGCCAATCAATACATATACCTGGACACCCGTCACGTCATGCACACAGAACACACAGTGGTGGACAGCTCACGGACTTTGCAGAAATTACATTGCTATGTGTTACCTTGCGAGCCAATAAACGATTCAATACACACACACACACACACACACACACACACACACACACACACACACACACACACCATAGATCCAGTGTGTGCAGGCTACATCAAAACCACATGGATGTGAGTGAGATTACAGGCTTCAACACACAAAGGGCTTAGCGGTGTTATCCTGTTTGTCTCGTCTCAGCAGTCCAATCAATTACAATTATTAGGAACATATGAATAGGCGTGTCAGTCTCAGAAGGGATCAATAAGCAAGTGCTCCTCACTCTCATCAATTAGCCCCCAGGGCAGGTGTATCCATGCAGAATAACCTACAAGGCACCTGGCGAACAAGCATCCGCAGCAGTAGAGCGGCGAAACTATCCCAGTGGCAGGTCGGGCCGACTAGGACAGGGCTGCGGCTTTTTATAGAAAATGGTTAGAGGAGAACCTCCAGAGATAATGTTAGTGGGTTAGTCTGGAATTAAGCTTTAGTACTCGGCGAATCAATGGAGTCACACCTACAATCAGAAGTCTTTTAGAGCAAAGCGCCTCAGGAAGACAATGGGGCAAAAGGAGACATGATTGATTAGATGGATTTAGTGAAACCAGCCTCAAACTATCTGCAGATGGGTTCCATCGACAGGACGCATCAATTGCTATCTCTACTGACACGAGAATCCATGGCAATGGCTGAATCGAGCTGAGACAAGATGTAATCAGAGTGATTACAGACTATGAGAAATGAGTGAAACAGAGCCCGGAACCTGGCAGTTAGCACATTTGGAGTTGTTAACCTTTTAAATCTAGAATATGGTCTAATCCATGTCCTGAAAACCAAACAAAATAAAACTGGCATATTAAAATTTTGGAGCTGACTGCTCTTGTATCGATTTCTCCCTTTATGTTCCCTCCATTACCTCACACCATGAGCTGTGCTAGTTTCCACTACAATGTCATGCGGTCTGATGATAATAATAATGTAGCTGCATCGCATGCTGTCTGTTGTGATATTAGAGTGGCATCAGTCCTTATCGTGGATCTGCTGCTGTCTCCGTCTCCCTCTGCAGAGTTTGTTATGATGCTTTCTGCACGATGATCCCTGACGGAAGAAGATGGAGCAAACAGAACTGGATCCACAAACTGTGTGCCGATGTGTTTCGGCTGTCTCCTTCCTGCCATTGTACAGTAATTATTTTGCTGTGTAATTATGCATTTGAAATGTCTTGACTGTGGAAAAAAAGAATTGAATTAAAGAGATCTGTCGATGTTTTCTTAATAAAAGTTGAGGTTGAGATAGTGCAGAGGGTGAAGGGTGAGTTATGAAACACTAAACTGGATGTGGCAATAATGCTGCACTGTCGCCCCCTTGTGGCTCAGACGTGTACAGACTAATCAGGCCTCCAAAATGAAGATTTGTTACTATGATGGGTCAATGACCCTGAAAACAAAATTGCTCAATGTTAGTATAAATCACAGGAGCTCAATTATTGAGGAGATTTCTGGTTCGTACACAGATCAAAACGTGGTCCAGTGCACGAAGTTCCAGAAACCTCCTTATCTCCGTCCAATGTCGTCATTAAATGAACAGGATGGCGCCGTAGTATCTAAAACTATGACGCTCAGAGACGGCCTTCGACGAACCGTCCACTGTCCCAGCCTGCCAAAGATAAGACGACCTCGCACACAGTGCACCTCGCACAGTCTCACACAAGACAGAATGTCTCTGTCCACGACAGTCGTCAGTATGAGAATTTTGGCAACATTTGCGTTAGAATCACGTGTCGGTCAGTTGGGTGAGCTTCATGGTGACGTGTTTACTGAAAGGTAAATGCTCCAGGATGCTGACATACATTCAATAAGCACTTTATTAGGAACGCCATACTAAGAATGGCCTCTGTGTCGTGGATTCCACACGAGATGCTGGAAACATTGCTTAGAGATTCTGCTCCATGTCGAAGTGATTGCATTAGGTCATTTCTCCGGATTTGTCTGCTGCACATTCATGCTGCCTGTCTCCTCTTCTACTACATGCTGAAGTTGTTCTACTGGATGTGGTGACTGGGAAGGTGCACAGAACTTTATGTTGTGTTTATTTAAACCAATTTGAGAAGAGTTTTGCTTTGTGACATGGTGCATTGTCGTGCTTGGCGGTGAGCCATCAGCAGTTGGTCAAATGTGGCCACACAACGATACTCGGCTACTAGGCTGTAGCGTTCAAACAATGATTGATTAGTGTTAAAGGGCCCACAGTGTGCCGACAAAATAATAATAAATAATGAATGATAAAAGTTCTCATAACTTTTGATCAGTTACAACTTACGGTTTGTTTTGACGGGATGTTAACACTTGTGTCGTTCCAGGCTTCCGTGCGATCGTGGCCCTTTCAGAAGATTCGTAGCGCGGCCTGGAACCTCGGTGTCTTTTCTGAGACTTTGTACAACATGTCCATGATGATAAATCCAACATTGAATGACTTTGATGATCATTTTTATCCCGCTGTTCATGACGTAAAAGGCTACTGTTGTTGTTTTTAGCGAACTTCTAGCTGTCCATTTTTGGTCCAATTTGACCAATCAGAGGCTTTTTTTTTACAGGCTTGTACCAATCAGACGTGTTGTCGACTGTTCAAAAAAACAAAGATTTTACACTGAAAACAGGACCTCTCACTCCTCCTGTTCACTCCTACCAGTTACACTCCTCTGTGTCACTGCAGACAGGAACTGCTTTGCAGAATGGCACAAGTGACGTTTTGGGTTGAAAAATGTACATAACCTTTGATTTGCATTAGTAAGAATGTTTTGGATTGTTTTATCTTATAGCCAAGGCTTGGAATAATAGCTTTCAAGAGCTGACCCTAACCCATATAACAACTTATACATAGCCTAGGTTGTCCTGTATGTATATAACTTGACTGGATATTACAGGGTTGAGGTTTGACAATCATTATTACACGAGGTGACGCGGCGGACCAAAAATAGGAAAAAATGGCTTAGGGTTCAGAGACTGTCTGGAGACAGGTGAGCAGCTGTGTCTGAAATTGTCAAACCAGCCTGCCTGGCACCAACGATCATACCACAAAGTCCCTGAGATCAAATTTTCCCTAATACGATGTTTGAAAGGATTAACTAAAGCTGCTAACTTGTATCAGCACGATTTTATGCATTGTTCTGCTAAAAACATGATTGCATGAATACGCACGAATTAGCTGTTCCTTACAAAGTGCCTGGTGATTGTCAACGTCTTCATCCATTGACATTGTGAAACATGATCTCTGAGACAGAAGTTGAAAAAAGAGGTGTATTTATTATTGAAAATCAATAACTTAAAACTGAGCAAAAAAGCTAGATCTATCCAAAAAGCTTTTTCTGTTCGTTTTTTTTTTTTTTTACAAATGATTTACATATAACAGCCTTGACATTAATTGTTTTGTTTTTTTTAAATACACATTGTGTACACATTGTGGCTCGAACTACCTGAAAGTGGGGAAAAATACATTTAAAACATACTTCATACTATGGCAAAAAGGAATGGTATCCAAGCCAATGCATCGTGTCACAATGCCAAGTGGTGTAAGGCAAACAAAGTCCACCCGGCCAACAGAGCAGCTTTGAATGAAGAATAATGCAGACTTATTGGCGGTTTACATGCTGTTTTCATTTGTCATAATATTAATAATCTACGCCCCCTTAAAATTTCTCATACAAACACGTTAGAATGTTAAAATATATATCAACTTATAAATTAATTCAGTTTAAGTTCATTCAAAGGGAAGATTAACTTTTTTGGTTTTGAGGAAAGACAAATAAAACATGACAGAACCTCTGAACTCTAAAACACTCTCAAATCCTCATACTCCAGCAGGAACTTGTAAGTTCTATGACAAACAGACATTTTGGAAGATAGAGCATATGAGCTGTGAGAGGGGGAAAAAAACATATGAGCAATGAGGTTTCACGAATGTTCCTCCAGAATCATGTTCGGGGAGGAGGCACACACAATGGCCAATCTCAGCACGACGACATGGAAGAAACTTAAAAGTGAAAACCAACAGAAGAAACGTGGATTGTCGTTCTTTCGACAGAAGCGCCCCGGGCCAACACTTAAGGAGGCAGCGATTGACGTTGCGCACGGTAAGCACGTGAGAGGGGAAAAAGAAGAAAACTTGATGCGTGGAAGAGATCGATTAATACTTTCATCGTGTGTTGGGACACATGCACCAGCCTGTAGTTTCACTTGGTTGTGCAGTCTGCAAGTTCTCACCGGTTCCTCTAAACCACATTAGATTACCACTTGCTTTTCGACTTTCAGCATTTAGGATTTTGTTCCACTGAATCACCTCATCCTTCTCCATATTAATATAAATTTTAAGAGCCAAGAATCAAAAGAAAGACTTCCTTTACACTGGTCTCACCAGAGATGAAACAAAAGAAACCATAATAGTCTTTCTTCACCTCAGTACAATAAAAAAAAATGTGATCCATAGATATTCTTTCTTTCATTGTCTTCAACAGCGTCACACATTATCAAGTGGCGCAGTGACTTATTTTTATTTCACCAAAGTCCCTCAAAGAAAAAGGGCAGATTTAGATTATTTTTGACAATCACAAACAAAGAGTGTGTCCTTCGAAGAATCCCTGAGGTAGTTGGGCCAGAAATCTCTGATTTCAGTGATCAACAGTTCAAGGACGCTTAATCTTCTCTCTTATCGTGTGTGGGATTAATACAAACTAAGAAATTAAAGTATGAAGGATCACATTTCTGTAGAAATAATAGTTAGTCCGATGTTGATTACGAGGTTGCTTAAGGGTTGATATATTGTCCAGGGGATGTTGGTGGTGGCGAGAAGAGGAAGCTCTAGTTGTCGGGGATGCTTTGCAGATATGTGAGGATGTGCTGGATCTTCACCAGGCGTTCTTTGAGGCTGGTCATGGAGAGGACAGACAGTTGGTAACGCGGGTCGATGGGCAGGACAGCCAGCAGCCACCAGCAGCAAGCTGGACCGTTGGGAGTTGCCTAGAAGAGAAGAGGAAAAAGCAAAGGCTTAAGACCACTGCTTTCACAACAATATGGATATGTATTATAATTACTGTGATAATCTTTGAGCCAAACATGTAAGGATCGGGTTACTGAATTCAGATCGAGTAGAAGGATAATTGCAATTTTCATTACAAACAATTTAAATATTTTTTTAATATACTGGTTTGAAAAAACAGTGTTTCTCTTTATCCCAACTCCCCAAAAACAAATGAACCTAAATCAGAATCTTTTCTATCGTGTGTATCACGCACTACCGGCTGGGAATCAGTATCCTGGACTTTCATCGTATTAATTGAATCCAAATAATGCCAAGTACAACAACAAGCAAACCTTCATAACTCCAGTGCAGCAGCCATTCAGCTTTACTGTCGCTATCTTTGCTCATGCAATTCAAATGACATACACAAGCCTCACTGATCTCACATCTGCCTGCGACATTGTTTCAAACTAACCTGGCGACAAAACAAACAACTTGGATCTCTGATTTTCAACAGGCCTGAAGTCGCTCCTGAATTCTCTCTTTCAAGTAAAACTCAAGCACTTCCAGTCACATGAATGACAATTGCATTAAGTTTTCATTTTGTACTGACAGCATTTTAAATGAACGATTGTACCGTAAATGCTCTAGAACCCTTACAGTAATCCGCCAGTCAGAGTTACACAGCTGAAAAAAGAAAATCCCTTTCATTGAGACAGAAAAGCCTGAGTCAGTTACAAAAACCTGTTTAACACTTAGAAGGACTGGAGGCGAATGATGTTTACTATGCCTGTGCTACATTTCACTTATGCTCTGGAAGTGGACCAAAGCATTTCCCTCCGGAACAGAAATTACATAACGGCACCGAAAATCAAGGTTCGGCACTTTGCTTTCTTGGTATAGTTAGTTAGGGCGTCTCTTCCTGCCACTCTTCTGACACAATATCGACAGTGGGATTAGGTAGGAAACACCCACAAATCTCTTCAGCCTATATTGTCAAAAGACTCTGCCTCCTGGTTGTCCTAAGAGCAGAGCTGTAATCCCCTTCAGCACTGCAGGCTCGAGCGCAAGCTAAGCACAGAAAACAACTGTGTTCTGGTATTATGAGCTCCGTGGCAGGTGAATCCGTGGTAATAAGGGTTTCCCCGACATAAGACAATGGAAGCAAACTAATACAGAAGCACTATCGGGACAAATTCTCTGATACAGGCTAATAAAATGTATTATATTTGTTTAACCTTGTATGACCACACCTGTCCTCAGATGAACTGATCTGGTCAGGGATGGGCTAAGTTCATCAAAATGGAAGAAGATGGATACTGCTGAATGTTTACCTGGATGTCAGCTTCTCGTTCTGGCATGGATCCAAAGTGCTGCAGGATCTGGTTGTGGAAGTGGATCTTGAGGTTCTGGAACCAGACGCGGGCCTGCTCGTACACTGCGTCATGCAGCTCCTGAAGTCTCCCGAGCTCATCACTGTCTTCCACCTGAAGCAAGAGTCAGTTCAATTAATACACCGGTCACTTGACTTGAAAAGTGGTTTAGTTTTGTAGAAATTATAGATCGCAGATAAGAAAACTGAAATAATGATTCATTATGTTTCTTACCCTTGTATCCTCCAAGTGTTCTATGTCAGCAGTGCTGTAACCATCCTTCATTCCTCTGGACAGAACCCGGAAGCGTTTTCCTCCGATGGTGTCCACTACTGATCTCCCATCAGGCAGGAAATGGACACTCCGAATGATCAACATGCAGCCATGATCTACAAACCTGCAGCAATGCACACAACAGTCCATTTACTTTGTTACTCAAAGAAACTTTAGCTGAATGTGTATTTATGTCTAGTTTTTTAGGTCGTCATATATTTTAAATCATACAAAACAAATCTATGTTTGGGCTTGCGTGCTTACCCTTTCTGGGGATCATTGATACACATCCCGAACTGCCGCGTGCCGGTGTCCATGCAGCGGCGAATCATGAGGCGATAACGTGGCTCGAAGACATGGAGGGGACAAGGCACGGTGGGGTACGCCATGGTGCACACAAAGATAGGCACATTCTTCGTCAGACTGAACAGATGACAAGAAGAATATAAGCATTTCAGACTCTCAGAACCTCTTAAAATCTTCTCTAAGCCGAAAATATCTACTGATGAAAACAGGAGAGAACCAAGGCAAAAGAAGAAAATGGAAATTAATGGAAAATCTGCTTACTCAGATAGCTCTCTGGTTTCCTCCACATGAGTCTTAGTTCTCTCTGCGTACTCCTGACTCAAATACTGTTTGACCAGCGTGTCCAAGACCGTTGTCACCATGTACTTCCTACACGCAAGATACTGGAGAGTGCAGGATGGAAGTTACTGATTTAAACAGGATACACATTTTTTTAGTCAAAAAAGGTACAAAAGAAGGTGAATATCTATATGTAACAGTTGCCAAGACTGTTCCTTTACCTCTTTCAAACTCTCTTTACAGAGAGGACACTGGGGTGTGTGGTCCAAGCAGCGTTCCAGACAGTTTTTACAGAAGGTGTGGCCACAGGGCGTCGTCACAGGTTCATAAAACAACCTGCATCAACGCAAAGATCAACGGGTTGTTCTCAGTGTCCGTTCATTTAGAAGCAGTAACATCGTGAGCTGGCATTAAAACGACATGGAGTATGAGCGCCCATGTGCACTTACCTCATGCAGAGAGAGCACTCCAGGTCCTTGGGGTCCAGCTGATCCTCAGGAATCCTTCTGCTGGTTTTAGATTTGGCAAGCCGCTGTCTGGAGCCTTTTGCAACACCTTAAAAACAAAAGGAGGAAAATGAATTATACTTTGCATTTTATTAACAAAAATATAATCTCCAACATAGATAGGGTGATCAGATAATTGAATTATGTGTAGACAGCAGAATGTTTTGTGACATTATTCCTGGAAAGAGTCTGAGTTTTAATGTACAGTTAAAATTTCTACTTTATATTATGAGCTCTTATAGCACACATTTTTTGAGACAACAGAAGAAAGGGAAGTCGATTTGGAAATTAAATCATGATCCACTGGGAAAGACCTCAAAGTGGAACAATGAAGTGGCTTGGCAACTGACCTTGTTTTTTATGTTTGCTACTTCCACTGTCCACAACATAAGGTTCTGTGTCTGACACTGACAACTTCCTCTTCAGCAGGCTGCCCTTCTCCTGGTCCCCCAGCTGAGGAGCGGAGCAAACTCTCTTCAGTCCCTCTTCACCGCCGCTCAAGCCGCGCACCCGAAGCGAGTGAGCTCGGCTCAGACCAGACCGCTCCAGACTTTCCCAGCGTTTCTGGATAATGACACAAGGCCAAGGGGAAGACGATGACAATGGTCTGTTAAACGACTTCACTGAATCAATCCTTTAAAAACTTAGCACTCAGTAATTTTATTGAGAGTGGTAATACCTGCTGGTTGTTTTCCTGGTTGTCGTCCTGGTTGTCCAGGTGCGCGGAGGCAGCACGGACCTGGTGTTGGTTTCCTCTTTGGACGGGGCTGTGTGGTTGAGCTTGTGCATTAGCCACAAGGGTTTTGCTGCGCAGATGAGGCGATGTGTTGTGCGCCGTTTCCCTCAGACCGACCTTGACGTTCTCATCAGCCGGGGAGAGCAGGTCACACAAGATCTGTAAAAAGCAGCACAGTTTGTCATCAACGCAGAGCTGCTGAACCCCCAAATACTTTGAATCCAATTCACTAATCAAGACCAAGAGCAAACTTGTGTTATGTTCAGAATAGGTATTAGGTTGACCCAGGTTAAACATTAGTTAATATGACCCTGTAGCAGAGTACATCAACCTTTCTTTCCAGGTCAGTTAAATTTTGAGGGACTTAAATTTGCTCTTTCCTTTTCCCTCCAGTACTTGAATATTTTCCCAGAGTCCTGGCACATGTTTAGTTCCACCATTTTCTTTTCCAGTTAAAATGTAATTATATAGGAGCTTTCAAAGGGTCTCATTTCACTTTTCTTGTATGTTGATTGTTGTACATTTTTATCTCAGCGATGGCAACAAGAACAGAGCCATTTTCCTTACATGGATACTGGGGAGTCCTTGTAAGTGAGATCACGGGCTGCTCAAACTTGAAATTATGTTCTATTGATGTCGGCTGTCTGGCTCCAGCACTTAGACCAATGTCTAATCCGAGCAGTGTCTCTCTCATTGTCACAAAAATAAGACAAGAGGCCAACAGCATTTAACTAGAATAATCACCATGTGGTTGTACACCTACATCAACCAGTCAATTTGCAGTTTACATCCATGTCTGTCCAGACTAAAATAACATGTTTAGTGAGGACTTGGAAGGAATTTAATTACAATAAATTATCATTATTATAGTTAGCATAGGATGATTGGGTTATGGCACAAAATATGCTTTTGGGAGGTTGCAGTGAACTTGACCTGTGACCACCACTTTGAGTCCAAGGGGACATTTGTGTATGATGTTATGAAATTCCCTCCAGATGTTCCTGATATATCACATTAAGAAGAATGGGAAATACTTTGCGGTCACCGTGACTTGACCTTTGCAATCTAATCAGTTCATCTTTAAAGTTCAGCCTAACGTTTATGCTAAATTTGAAGAAATTATCTCCTGGCATTCCTGACGCACGGCATTTGAGAGAATGGGAAGAGTGGACAGACGGATATGCCGGAAACATTATGGACCCTGTGAATCAACTGTAACTGCAGTTACAGCTACTATGATGCGTCTATTAAATGGTACTAATGTCATTACAGGTGGAGTGACAGGAACAAATCCACCAACAGGTTATGTAATTCCATGACATCATCTTGAAGAATGGACCATGTTCATGTCTAAGTTAAGTGGATTCACAAAGTTTGATTAATTTACTTTAAAACATTAATTCACTTTGCATTTCTCATATGTAGCCACTGTCTGTTTTGTGTATAAAATACAAAAAGTGGCAAATGCTTGTCAGATTTGATCAGAACACAAGACGACAAATTTCCCACACAAACGTTCAAAGAGCTGGCACACACATGATTACATTCCTTGGTGTTACATTAAAGCCGCTGAACTTCCACTTCCATGTTTGGTTTACACTTGATATTGAGTCTCGGCCCCTCCAGCCTACTTCATCTCACACTTCCAGCAGACTAATCTGCCTTCGTTCTCTCACCTTTTCCACTTGTCTCTTAGCACAGGGGAAGTCTTCGTCCGCAGCCAGGCAGTGGAGGAAGACTTGGAGAGACTCGTTCACCTCGCCCATCTCATTCAGCACCATTGCTTTCCTATACAAGGCCTGTCAGGACACAGAGGAACAACAGATTATTACTTTTATACTAACATTTTTTTTTGCATTACTCATTCACTCACCCTAACGCTTAGTCCTTTACACTACAGCTACATACAAAAAACAATCCACCTTAAATATACCACAGTGCTATTGCTGCCAAGTGTTCATGTTGTGCATGCATCTTACGGAAAGGAGAAGAGTAGGACTCTGACATTCGCTACATCCACTTCAGCACAAACTGTTCAGCACAAACTTGAATTTAGGCAACCCTTTTTTCAACAATGGTGTCATAAGGCCCTGTAGATACAGTGAGCGACTTACTTCAGCAGAACAGCTGGACACGGGACAAAAATCTGTGTCCTCCAAAGCCAGACGGTGCTGTTTGAGAGCCATGTACGCCTCCGCTCGAGACAGTCTCACCACCGCCGTCTTCTCTGGATCTGCAGCAGACACAGGGGGAAACGAGAGAGGACAAAAAGCTTTACAAATTGTCAATAAGGTCATGGGAAAACCAAAAAGCTTTACAATTTACGAGAATAGGTAGTGTTTACCTAAACAGAACGTACTTTTTTTTTATTCATGCATTTCTTGCGGATCATACATTACATAATCACATGTCACACAATTCTCTTCCATAAGCCTGGAAGAGCAGCAAGAGATCATAAGAGTTGACATTTCTCGTCCCCAATCGTGAGCTCATTTACAAAGGAAGAAAACAAGATTTTCAAATCATATTACAAACGCCAAACTGAAGCATATCCTAAGCAGATCTCTGCTTTTTGTTGGTGGCGACATTATCTTTTCATCGAACCGCTACCATTTCAATATTTGTTAACCTAAGCCCTAAATTCTAAGCATTACCGGTGGCTAAATTAAAAATAAAATATTTCAGTATAAACATGAACATGACCAGATTTCCTTGGGTTGCATGCTGCAGTAGCAGCACTGAGCGCCAGCACTGTCAAAAACAGGTGGTTTGAGCCCATCACTCCCACAGTGGCACCAATATTAGTTGTCAGAAGGTGATAAAGCAGTTTTCCTCATATGACCTTAAACTATGTTAAGTCTGTCCGTCTTTCAATATCCTGCAGGCAATGTCTGAGTAACAGGATCACGACATTATATCACTTGACCCAAATACAATGGTTTCCATATGCTCTCATGGTCCACAACAATCTCCCAGCTGCACTGTGAGGCTCATGTGATTCTTTTTTTTTTAACTGTTGCTCAAAGAGATTTTCAATAAAAATCATAAATCAATAAAATACTGTAATCAGTCAACTGACACAAGTGTTTTAGCTTTTCCTGCCACAGACCTCCTGATTTGCAAGTTAACAATCTAAATATATTGCCACGGAAATAGTTCTGTGGTTTGCTTTTCTTATTTTTCCCTTGCATAATGTCAGAGTTCTGTTACTAAAGCAGAATGTCTATCTGGACCACCATCCTGCCGCTGCCTGCTAAACTGACTCACATCCCCGCTTTGAATACTTCTGAAACCTTATTGTAGCGGCCATGCTAATGACAAAACACAAAATGCTACTTCATGTGTTATAAAAGTGTGTCACGACCTGCCTTATGTAACTTGCACTCAACGCGCATGCGCAGCTCTTGGATTTTCGTAAGAGCTGATTACGCGACGAGCCGGTGGGCGGGGATTGGCACCGGAGGACAACATACGGAGAGATGTAACACTTCCGAGAATGTTGGTCAGTGGATCTCGGTTAATATCGCTAACATACAGTCGTGGCAGTGTAATAAAAGAACGTCCCAGTGCGTCTCAGGAAAACGTTGCGTTGAGCAGGAAAAACAGAATAGCTCGTGTCAACATGGCTGTGTGAGGGTACGTTGAAAACACTCACCGCTGTGGATAAGGTCGGTCGCCAACGACACCGCCTCTTCGAAGCGCTCGCTCCTACACAGCTTGTCCACCTCGCGCAGTGTTTTCGACCTCTCCAGCTCGCCGGGGAACCATTTCTCCAACAGGCCGCACATGATCACGTTGGCTCTCCCCTCGCCGCTCGCGGCCTCGCCGCACAGCCTACACTTGGAGAGCAGCCGCCGCTGTAGACACCGCTTGCAGTACATGTGTCCGCACGCCAGCGTCACCGGTTCGCCGAGGAAGCCGCGGCAGTTCGGACAGTCGAACACGTCGTCGTCCCGACTCTGGCCCGGCTGTTCGCTGGGCACCGCTTTCCTCTTGAAGTTGCGGAGGATACAGTCCACAAAAGTGCTCAGTTGCTCGGGTCGCACGGGGACATACCGCATGGCCGCCGAGAACCAGTCGATGGCTTCCTTGAGGCAGTTGTCCGATGCCAGCGCGTTGGCTTTCTGTAGTATGAGTTGGTGGTGTTCCTCCTCTGCCGCGACGTCGTCCGAGTCGGCGCCGCAGATGAAGAAGGCGCCTCTCTCCACCGTGGCGTCCTCCGCTGGCGGTTGGAGCGACATTGTTGGCGTCTTATTTGAAAAGAATTAAACTCAATAAACTAATGCTTGGTGGGTGTTAGTGTTCTGATGGTGAGCCGTCCCGTACATCTCTGTGGCCGCCGGGGTCCATCACGGTGCGATGAACGGACGTCACCGACGACACCCGTTGGTTACATAAAAAACACAGTCACGTGAACAGCGGAGCCGCGCTGTGATTGGTCAGAACCACTCGGTTACAAAACCAGCGTTGCAGAGTTTCATAACTTGAGCAGAGGACGCTGGGAAGTTGATTTACTGAGAAACAGAAAAGAGACCCGGATAACTGGAATATGAAACAAAACTTTTTTTTTTAAAGAATACATTATACAACGTGTCTATTAATATGGTTAAGGAAGCTGTCTGACAACGCAAAATTCGATCATAATTGTGTAATGCAATTTTTTATGTAATTCATTTTATCATACCTAGCTGTGTTTAACTCTAGATAAGATTAACCTTTGCTGTCTTCTTATAGGATTTCTTTTTCTTGGGCAATCAAGAGAGCACAGCGTCACATCAGCACCCAGTCACTCCACATATACGTTCAACTACAGTAAACATTCATTATTCCCAACATGATCCTGGACAATTACCTATTTCCCTGTAAAGCCATAAAAAATGATGTAAAATATTACAATACTTGTTTTTCCCTGCTAGCAGCCAAATTTGGATTTCCCCCCTGGCGTTGCAGACAAAAGTTCAAAATTTACTCTGCTCTACTTCTGTCTGCATAATCATTACATTTTTGCAGATTTGTTAGAAATTTGCTCCTCTGAAGTAGAATATCAACTCTGTTGGGGTCCCCAACCCCCATCTTGTAGCTGTAACAATGGCAATTATACAGTAGTATATAGAGAGTCAAATATACATTTGTAATATATTGTATTATTAATACACAAAATCTGTGTTTTAGCTATATCTGAAATGGCTACACCTCCAAAGTCAATCTGAGGAATGTTTTAGACTGAGTTTCTGTACCCCTATAATTACTGTAACTCTTGGGGGACCCCTCCTTATAAAGGGGTGTCTCCTGCTTCACCTCTCCCCCCTTTTAAATATATGTGACATTGTGGTCGTACACATTTCTAGCCTCTTTGTTATTACGTTTGTAAGTTTACTCTCCAGTTTATTGTGTGGTGTACTAACATATCTCTGTCATTTACTTGGGCTCTTGTGAACACAGTTGACCAGAGGATTTTGTTATTTGCCTCTTTATGTCAGAGAATAAACAGAGATTGCCTCCAAAGATATTTTTGGCCTGAGCCTTATCATCACAACCCAAGACTCCACTGGTGACATGTAGTTTAGGTCTTGTAGAGTGACCCTGTGTTAGAAAATCTACTTTTAAGACCGCAACTGTTTTCATTGTACCGCTGTCAAAAAATTATATCATAAATGATTGATTGTTCAGTGTTTAACATGTAAGAAATCTCCCAATTGGAGGTCATCAATGGCCCAACAACAAATTGGACATTAATCAAACCATGCAATACTCCCATTGGTTGTCACACACACACGCACACACACACACGCACACACGGCTGTGGTTCGTTGGTTATTTCCAGCAAAGCTGGTTGTGACCAGTTGCTCAGTGCCCATTGGCAGTTACCACAGCAACCAAGGTCACAGACCCTCAATGATAGGATGAGACAGATTCTGTGGTGATGAGGCAAAACACTTCCATAACCATGACTTGATACATGATTTATGCACGTGTTCTCTGAGAAACATTCATTCCTAGTTACACCCAGGATGACCGTGGTGAATGTGATTTGATGTTTAGCATTAGGGCCAATAGTTTTCACACATGTATGGATGTGATGTTTCATGAAGAATAAACTTATTTCAACTTAGTGAATAAGACTTTATTTCATGGTTCAAATACCAGGAAATATATTATATATATAACTAGGTAGCATTACACTTATTTACTTGTTTACTTGATCAATCAAGCTTCAATAAGTGCTTCTGCTCAAAACATTTAGTCAAAGCGTTTTCCATCAACTCACAAGATTTCCACCTCATAAATGATTTTGTATATTTTACGTGATGAATATCAGGGGCGTGAACATGAAGGAGCTTTGTGTATTGTGAAACGATACTTCCCCCTAGTGGTCGATGTTAACCATTACTCTAAAAAGAAAATAAAAATTCAATGTATAAATAAAAGCCCCTTGGCGAAGTGTTTGACAAATGAAATAAAATAACAGAAAAGAGAAAGGAAATGAAACTGGAAATAATATGGGGGATATAAAAGTACGTTGTTTGTATAGGGATGACAAAGCTATGGATTTCTGTGTTTTATAGACAAAAACAAACAATAAAAATAAAAATAAATGAAAACGTCTTTTTAGACAGGTTTCAAAAATTGAAAAACAGAAGAGCCGTCCAATTTAAATTATAGCCGTCGATCTGGGTCACGTTTGTTTTTTAGCCTGCCAACTCTCTGAATTATTTTCAATTTAATCGTACAAAAATACAGAGCGTCTGTGATTTAGTGGCACGAGTACTACATACATTTAAAAAAAGAAAAACATACAAATGTAATTCATATATATTCTGCACCGAGGTTACGTTTGTGGTTCCTTGGTGTGTGTTGCTAATCTATATGATTAACGGACTGAGAACTGTATAATCAAGTCTGAACTATGGGAGGGCAAACTTGTGTTAATCCATACAGCCACTAGAGGGCAGAGCTGTTTCGTGTAAAGCCATACACTGAATGACTTGCAGTCATGATCAGTGACTTCTTGAGTTTAAGACATTTCCATAAGGCATCAGTTGGATGTGCTCGGAGCCTCTCGCGCCCGTGCGCCAAAAATGAATCGCCTTGCCTCTCAGCGGTGCTCGACCAATGATGCAAGATTTTCTTTGTTTTCTTTGATTTGCCTTTGTGTATTCAACTCAGCCAGTAGTTTGGCCGATTGCCTTACTTGATACATTGCTTCAAGTGTTGAAGCTGAGTGTGTCTGTGTTGAAAATTTGGAGTTAGCCTCATTTGTGCCATTGCTCCTGTCCTGCCACATGCACATGCACAAAAAAACATGAACATGAACTCTACCGTGTCAGGACTGTGACGGATGATTTGTGGGACGTCGATTCCACCCTGCTACATCTGGGACACTAATGAGTAGTTGTTCATTAAAACAACTAGATGATGTTTTTTGCGGCTACACAGTGGTCGTAGCAAAGTAAACACCAGTCTAATGTTCTGCAGGACAGACAGACCTAAAAACCTTTACTTCCAGTATCTGTCATTTCTGGAATATAGAGATACTGTATGTTCCAGCAATGATAAGAAGTCAACTGTAGAAATTAACATTGTGTGACTTTAACCCTCTTTCATAGTCCTTGTTGACTCCTAAAATACCATGTTATCATGATGACATACCATATCTGTTTCCACGACAATCCCACAAGTGATCCATCGGAACATGCCAGTGCACACGGAGATATGTGACCCACAGTTCCTGACAGATATTTGCCACGCCTGTGGGATTTCCTGGGAGCACACGCGACTACTCACTGGTCAGGCTGGAGCTGAAGCTGGAAGAAGTCCATGTTAACCGCATGATATGATTCAATAGATATAATAACTGTGACTTGTCCATTGTGCAATGAAGACCAATGAGCATGTGCAAGTAGAAAATCTGATCGTTTGCATTGATAAAATGTGTAAATGGTCCTTTAGCCTTTCACTTGGATCAAAGCCAGCTGTCATCTTTCATTAAAAGTCAGGACTAGTGGCAGTAATATTGTCTGGCTGAAGAGGAAAGTCGAATGTGAGTTCCTCAGGAATGAAAATAAAATATATAATCAGACCTGGTGTGGATCCAGCAAAAACCTTCACATTCTGTTTCAACCTCACTGCAGCGTTTTTGATAAAAGCTTGATAAAAACAAATGACACACACTTGCAAGCATTCACACACGTTTGAGTTATTTATCAATGTGGGAAACCTTGTGCGCTTGATTCTCAAACAACAGGGCAGGAATGCAGTGCTGTTGCTGACTGCTGCGCAGCCTTATCTGGCCCTGCATAATCTCCCGGAGGTGTTTGCATTCCAAGCACAAATACATACACAGTGTACATGTACATACAAAAATGTACCAGCATTTGGAGAAACACAAACACAAACACACACACACACACACACACACACACACACAGGAGAGGACAATAAAAGAAAGCAAGCGAAAAAGAGACTTTGCCTGTTTATTAAATAATAATGACATCTGTTTAAGGTCCATGCACACTGCACGTATGTAGCTATATGTGAGTGGTATGAGTCTTTTCGAGGCTCTGGTAAATCTCTAGTTCCTCAGCTGCACTCGGGAGGAACAGGAAGTGTTTACGTACCACCAGAAGAAAAGTGAGTGAATATCCCATCACAAGAATGTAAATGCGTTGGTCACGGCCGTGGGCTAAATCACGTCAAGGCTTTTTACGTTTCTGCTGTAAGACTGTATATGTGCGGAGAACACCTGTCTTTGAGTTGTTTAAATATGCAGTCCAAGTTTATGGATCATAGTAATTCCTTTGTCCGGATAAAAGCAGAGCGTGAACAAAACAAGTACAACATGCGACAGCTACGCGAAAGATTTTTCCTCCCTCTTCTCGCTTCTTCCAGTGATTTAAACAATACAGTGGTACAGTAGCCCCCCCCCCCCCCCCTCCCCCACTGAGTCTGCCAGGTTTGGACCAGGCCAGCTGTGGTACAACGGATCCCATTGTCTTCTGCTCGATGAAGCTGTTATGTAAGAATTAAGACAAGGAATGAGATCACCCTCCACCAGGCCAGTTGATACCCGCCTACGTACATGCAGCTCATGACTCTCTGCCCCAATCATGGGTTTATTGGTGCGGAATGAAGTCAAGAGTGAGGTGGATGTGGCTGCGAGGGGAAGCGAGGAGGGGGGAAATCCAGTCAGTCTGAGCTCTGGATCTGAGAAGGTGTAAGCATTTGGAATAAACTGCAGTGTAAACAAACAACTGGAGAGATTATGAGGGATTTGAAGAGCAGAACCAGAACAAAGCCACAACTTTCTGGTCTGAAAGGTCGTCAGCAGTGTCTTCTTCTCCTTCTTGTAGACCCCACGGTTACATTACACACACACAGACACCGTTATTATTTTAATATATTTAATAGTGCACTTTGATTAACCTGTACAGAAATAATATTAATAAAAAAGATAAAACATTTGTTCATTTGTGTAACACAAACAGCTTAGCCTTTACAATAAAATAAAATAAATGGTATGATACAAAACAAACATATATCTGAGGTATAAATATATTTGTTTTAAATTAACTGTAATTGTCATGCGTTATTATTTGGCAGGGAGACAGTTAAGAGGTACAAACACGGATGATATCAACAATGGCTTAGTGAATTAATCATACAACTCGACATGAGAAAAAAAAAAGCTAGCCCTCAGATTGAAGCATGAATGTTAGGAACGAAGGACCCCAGATCTTACTTCCTTTTAAACACTGAGACCACACAGAGAAAGAAGCGTACACACAAAGATATTTTTCCTTCCATTAAAACACAAACATTCAATCTGCCCTCCTCTTTACAGTAAAACCTGTAAAATCTCCACCTTTATAAAAGGACTTTTTTTTTTTCCTGTTTATTTCTCATCTTCTCTCAAAGGGCTAGTCAGAGGTTCCTGTTGCAATTTCGAACAGTGCATTGTTTTATTTATTTCTGGTCTTGCGTAAATCAAAATACTTGTGGAATCAATATTTTTGTTATTGTTTTTTTATATGGGGGGGAGGGGGTTACAAGTGATGTCCAGCCTACAACGATTAAAAAAAAGAAGAATTGTGCTGTGCTCTTAAAAAACAACCTCTATCACATAATCTTGAGGAAAAGCTAGATTTGGAAAAGCTACTTCTTTCAGTGTTTATTTTATTTTTGGTCCATTAAATTTGTTGAACTTATTTTTTTTAGTTTGACTGTGTGACCTCTTCTGGCAAATACACAATGTTTCATCAGACACAAACACTTCCACATGGGCTCCTTTTGTTGTGTTAAGTAGTTGAATTATTGTTCTTTGAACCACAACGCACGCAATAGCATTGATGCAATATGTAGCATTGTATCTTTTTTTTCCATATCAGACTCATGAATCACTCAGGCTTACTGAATTAAATTCTTATTGAGGGAATGAGGAAGCGTCTACTTGGAAGTTATTAAACGAGCACCTTTCTTTGATCCTTTCTTTCCTTTTGGTGAGCCAGCCACCGTCCTCATCTGTCCCTGCTTTCCTACTACTGCGACACAAAACCACCCCTCTGTGCCATCAGCCACCTGATATCTCACAACATCCCGTCTATTGTCTCCACTCGGTCTGCATATCACCGGCACATTCGCATCTTTCTTCACCCATGGATTCATCAGTCAACTGACCATAATATTGTCTGCTATTCCTCCTGTGCTTTGCTCTAACAGAAAAAAAGTGAAAGAGGTAACACAAGACAGACACCAACCATTACTGTGAACAGAATACTGTATGTACACATTATGCTGCAACTGGAAACCAGTGCTAAGAATATGTATTTTTTTAAAATCGCTTGTTAACTGGTGCACACACACACGCACGCGCACACGCACACACACACACACACACACACACACACACGCACACACACACACACACACACACACACACACACACTGAATCCCCCTTGCTTCTCAGAAGCAATAGCACCCTTTGGATAAGGTTTGAACCCCACAACCTGTATCGCCGACATCATGTCATTTGGCCCAGATAAATATTTGTGTGACATGAGTCCCCTTGGCAGCAGACTGAGAGATCCAATAAAACCTTCAAAATTGTAACATCAGTCTGCTGTAACATGATCAGAGCAGAAAAAAAAGTCCTTCAATCCAGGATCCAGGGTTTGTCTTTTAAACGTGTGTATAAAGAGGTTTGGACCCCATCTACCTCTTTGCTAGAATGGGTAGAAAGAGTCACATCAAGTCCCAAGTAGGATCCAAACTATGGTCCAAGGTCCAAAAAACCCCCCAAAAAAACAAAAAAGCTGTTGAGACTGTTGTTGCCCAAATTGCACAATGCGGTCTCATTTGTCCATGGGTGCAGCCAAAGAGTCACGTATCCGCGCCACCTCAGCAGCACACAAGTGTCCATATAGTTTATTGTACCACTCTGGAAAACGACCCCTGAATAAGAGGAAAGAGACAGTGTTAGAGCTCAGACTGACTTCAGCTATAAGTCATTGAATGACCACCAAACTAGAGCTTAATAAAATTCCCCCCAATTTGTTTTTTGCTCCAGGTAACCGTCCACCAACCTGCAGTCGATCCTGGAAATATGTGTGAGTCTGGATTTGTTGCTTCCGCAGGGCTCTATGAAGTAGCGTGAGCTGAGGATGTTGGCCCGAACGCCTACAACAGGTGCCCCTTCGTGGTCAACAGATGTACACACAAGTGCACATGCTCCCTTCGGCAGGTCTGTTAACCATGTTCTAGTAGGAAGAGCAGAGGATGTTTGATTTATAAAAAACAAAACATAGAATCAGAGCAGAACGGTGAAAAAGATTGAGACAAGAGGAGAAATGGGGACAGATGGATATGAAGAGAAGTGGTCTTACCTGAGCACCAGGTGGTCTCTGGTGGGATGTGGAGCCATGGTGTTCCTGACGTACTGGTAGACCTCTGTCTTCTCGTCCAGGGTCTCCACCACTCGGCTCTCGAGCAGGTCCTCGTCCCAGTGGCCCTGTTCCCGGAGCACCCGTGTCAGCACCTCCTCGGGACTTGCAGGCACCTCCACGGTCACCTTCCACAGCCGAAGTGGATACCCATCATGCACCTGCGAGAGGAGATGGAAAGGTAAATGGGTTTATACTTTTTCAATGTGATTTTGAATATTTAAATAAATATCGCATAAATATGACACACGTACAACTCTCAGCAACAGGCAGACCCCTGCTTAGCCCTGCCCCGGATGAGTGTGCTTGTAGCTATGCCGGCGAACACGGGAAATAAATGTCTTATGCAAGTGTTCGTAAACCTCCCATAGGATATCTAATCTAATCAGTCCTATATACAAAAATTACATATCATTTTCAAGCTGTAATTTAAATGCAGAACAGTCAGATTGCCCTTTAGCCAAGTCAGCTGCTTCATCCTTCTGTCAGATGATAAAGAACACACACTCTTTGCCTTGTGACTCTCAAACTGGAGAAAAGATAACCCTGCAAACCAGACACAGGAAATGTAGGCCTGGGATAATCGTGAGGTTGCGTATATATGTGTGTGTGTGTGTGCGTGTGTCTATGTCAAGCTGATGTCATTCTGGGATGGAGTCCAGTACTGGGATGGGAATGAGAGGCCCCAAGGGCCAGGCCAGTTTCACACGGATGTGTTTCTGTACAGGAAACCCTAACTGCTGGTTTCCCACTGGATATTTAGAGAAGCAGGAGGGAGGGAAAGAGGAACATGAAGAGTGGAGGAGAAGACCGGACAGTTGAAAAGAGAGTGTGTGCTCCGTGGTGGCTTGTGTACACTATAACAAGAGATTGATGATCTGATTTTTCTCTTGTTAATTAGATTCAGATTCTGCCGCAAGCAGCCACATTCTAAACTGTACCACAGAGAGCTGAAACATAAAAACTGTGCTGACCTTTCTGTAGGCCAGCTCAGCGTGCTCAGGCGTGGAGCAGCTGTCATAACCTCTGAACTTGTCCTTGGCCTCTTTGAGGAGGGCGTCTAGGCTGTCGCGTAGGTACGCCTCGTCCCCTGCAAGATCCTCCAGGCGTCGAGGCAGCAGCGCCTGCTCCACATAGGAGTTCCTGCAGCGGTTCATCTCCTCTGGGATCTGTGGGAAAGCGGAGGAGGTAATGAGAACAGTTATTCACACTGTAAATGAGAAAATATGTAATTACCTTTTCAGTGTGGCACTGAGGCTATGAACAGATAAGGTATATGATGGGTAATGTTTGAATTAGACAGTTTGATTTAGTTCTACTGTCTCATTTATGAGCAATATCTAAATATTTTCCACAATGCTCATCCATACAACACTCAATTGTGTTGTATGGGAATGAAAAGTAAAGTAGTGACCTAATAAACTCAAACTGTTTTGGTTATTGCTACTTTATCTGAATGCTTCACTGTGCAGAGTGATGTATTTACATGTTCACATTCATGCGCTGGAGGATTTTCAGTGAGGGAAAAGGAGTCAAAGTCATTTTAAGAACCTGTAAGTGAGTTAGCTGAGCTTTTTTTGTGAAAAACTGTATCAGATTAATTAAGTAATTACACAGATTAAGGTTCGAAGCCAGTTTCAAAATGGAAACAACCATCCTATTTTCATCTCCTTGTTTGACTAGCTCATTCTCAATCTTTCTGTCTTATTTGTAGCATATTTGAGGTTTGATTGAATCCGGACAATATTACTGTCTAAGAAAAGCCTGGTCACTTTGGGCAGGCTCCAATTTATGAACCTCCACAGGCATATAGAAATCTAATTAGAGGAAATAATCTGGGAGGTAATAGGGTTTACTTGTTGTCTGATTTGACAATAATAACAACAGGAAGCCAGGAAGCTCTCCCACAATCTAATAACGTTTTGAACAGTAATCACACAGTATGCAGCCCTTTAGCAATTACTACAGCATGTCAGAGAAATCTGTGCTGGGTTGAATGGCTTTGAAATTGGATTAGTTATCGTGTAGTTTGCTTATTATTTCCTGTGTATCCCATGAAGTGCTCTCCTTGAGGACAAGGTTGAGATGGATTCATGGGTTTGTGACTTTTGGAGGACTACAGCATGTCATATTTTACCTTTCTGCACAAATGCTTGAGTTGGGTTTGAATAGACATTGGTACATTCAGCCAGAGATGACAGTTTTCAGCAATAACACCTTCAGCAGCTTAAATTAGAGTTTGCTCTAAAAATCAATCAGTTACACATTCTCATCTCTTTTGCCTTTAATATTCACGCTAACCTTAAACCTGCTGTGGTCAGAGTACACATTCAGTTCCAGACGTTGTTAACTACTAACCCGGAAGAGTTTCCTGCACTCCTGGATCATGTGCGCCAGACCATGAGTCGCAGCCAGGTTCTCATTCAGGTCTCTCTGGTCCGGCTTTCCCAGTGTTGGCTTCCGGTTCATCACCCTTTGACCAGAGAGGAGAGAAAAATGATTAGTACATCGCAGCGACAGTGGGAAAAAATATTCAAAAAGCAGAGGAAGCAGATGGGGTTGACGATGGAAGAAAAGAAAGAAAAGTGTTTTACAATAAAGAGTGACTTTTTCATGTTTTCAAAATGTACAGCATATTACACCTTATTTAAGCTGATAAACACAGTAACTGTGTCAGTGATGGCAAGGAAAATAAAGACATGTCGACCACTCAGACACACACACCTTGGCGAGGAGCTCTCCTTGCGTCGCAGGGTGTTGAGGTGGAAGAGGGAGGGGGCCAGACAGACGGCCAGGTTGGTCGGGGTCATCTGGTTCTCGGCCACACTGGCCGTCACGTCGCTCAGCAGACACAGCAGCGTCCGCAGAGCCTCTCTGTTCTCATCGGGCAGCAGCAGCACGGCAGCACGAGCCGCCTGGAGACGGAGCTCTTTAGGCATATCTGGAGAGGGACAGGGAGGATGTTACGGCTCCTTTTTAAATATCGTATGCAGAGAAGGACTAACAACCACTGTCATGCTCCATCATGTCATCTTTTTTAAGGGTCCGTTGGTTAACTCAGGAAGGAGTTTGTGTATGGCCTCCCTTCACCTGCCAGGAAAGAAATACCATGGGATCTTTGCCAAACTAAGTGCGTTATATAAACCGACATGTGTATGTAAAATACAAGCTTCATGTTTCACGCACAGGACTGGTCTTTGTCATACCTTATATAAACAGTTCCTAATGCAGCTATTACAATCATAATATAGCAGAACGTGTCCATGGTAGCAGTGAGTCACAGTCATATGAGCCAATAGTGGACTGGTACTCATTGCACAGGTATTTCCTGCACTCATCTTGTTTGTTTTCTTTTTTTACAGTTTCACAATTTCTTGTCAGGCTTAAATCTGCAGTCCTAAAACAACGCACTCGTGTTTATCCCTGCACACAATCCTCTTTCAGATGTGTGGCTGCATATGAAAGAATTTGTTAATACTTTTTGTATTTTTGCGTATTCTTACACTGATAGATCTGGAGAAAGGTCTCAGATAGTTTGCTCGTGAGCAGGGGTTCTGGCAAATCTCTGAAGTACTGCTTCAGCATGTCTGCAACATCATAAGCCGACTGGCCCTCGTAGCTGACTCCTCCCCCGTCCGCGCCGCTCGCCTCGTTCATTTGGCGCAGAGCTTGGATTCGAGATTTCACCCCGGATTTCCTGAAAAGACCCACCTAGACAGAGAGACCAGGACAAAGAGAGAAAGAGTCACAAAGTGCAAACATGCAAAGACACTCACGCATCAGTCTCGGCATAACCATTAGTGAAAAGTTTGTTCTTATCATTATCAAATATGATTCTTCTAAAGCTGCAGGCTGTTATCGCTGAAAAATAATAAGTCTTGTCTTATCCCCAAATCCCAGAGCTTACAGTCAATATGGTTACATCACAACAGATCATGTTGACTGTATCACAAGCAGCTCCCATGGCACCCAGTAAGCTTTCTTGTGCTGAGGGTTGTGTAGGGCCTCATCAACAGCCTTTTAAGGCTGTATGAAATGGCAACGTTGGGGAGGAAACAAGAAAAAGGTCATTGGCTTGTTCCGCCTGAATATTTTCCATGAGCTTTCACCACTTCCAAACAGAAGAGCCTTGTCCTGCTTTGAAACGAACACAATCACTCTCTTTTCTGTTTGCCCTCCATTAATACATTTTTTTCCTGCTTGTTCCCCCCTTCATTCCGTTACAAATATACACACACACACATAGGGATATTAATCTTTGGTACTGTCTGAGGATTAAGCAGACAGACACAGGTGACTTAACAGCTGTACACTCTGACTCTCTCCAGGCCTCCCTACTTATGTGACAGCGAGAGGAGAAAAGGGGGGAAAGACAGAAACCGTATACACACAAACACACACTGACTAAGTGGGTATCACACTTTTTCCCACTCACTGCTCCGTCTTATGTAACAACAAGTGAAAAAAAAAATCATATCAAGGATGGATATTAATCGCAATAAACACAGGTTTACGCATACATAAATCCAAATGTATGCATTTCATTGGAGTACTTTATTTGTTACCTGGTCTAGGCACTGACTGCGCAAGTAGCGCATGGCCTGCTGGATTCCCTGAGGGAGGGGCTGGCCTGTCCGCTGGACGATGACTTGTAGTGGCACACCAAACACGTTTCGGTCTTTGTAATCGCGCACCTTGATCCGCTTCATAAACTTTGGCACTGCCCTGCAACATACACACACACACAAGTATGACATTAATATATGCAACACAGGATATTGACATGAGTCTTGAATGTGCATGTGACAATTCAACTCTAAACTGATTTATCTGATAAAGTCAAGTCAATCAAGTCCACAGATTGAAGCAGGTCTTGAATGGTACAATAAAGGAGAATTGGATTTGTTTCAGTTATCAGGATCAATCAAGTGTGTATAAACTTATTTGACTCTTGAATTCATCACAACCTCATACATGTTTCAAATAGTTGTTAGTTCAGATATAAAAACTTCTCTGGCACAAATTCAATTACTACAAGTTAGCCTGACTGTGCGTGTGTGTGTGTATGAAACCAGGCTGCTGCAGAAGCCTGTCTCCAGGTTTATGAGAGGGGGTGGATAAACAGGGTGAGGGGAGAATAGAGGAGGGGTGGGATGTATGTTTGGCTGTCAAAAGGGGAGGATCCCACTGCTTTATACATCCGCACAAAGTGTCTGTCTCGCTGTTTGTTACCCTGTGAGTGTGCGTGCATGCGCACTCGGGTGCACGTAAAACAGCAAGTCTATTACCACAAAAACCCAGAGTTGAAACACGCAACTCGGACTGTTTCACAAGAATGCGCCCACGGATTTATGGCTGTGGTTCTATGTGCAAGGGTGCGAGTGTGTTTAGCAGAGAGACGCTATGTGTGACTCAGGACAAGCTTGTCTTTGTAACAGCCGTTTACAAGACACACAGTGCTTCTTGGAACCACAGTTTGGGGAAAATGGAAAAGGAGCGTATTATGAGCCCGGAATTCTGATTATGTGTGGGTCCGGCGGCCAACAAGTGTCCTCTGTCTTTCAGTGAGCCCCGGCCTGTTATAAGTCATAATAAATTCTATTACTGTCCTAAGAAGGCCTTGGGGATAGAAATTTTGATTCGATTTTTCACTTTAGTTCTCTTTTCCTCATCTGACATTGGAAAGTAGTTCAGACGTTAAATGCAGGCGATTCAGGGTCACTGTTTAGTCACCGCAGTTCTATCAGTGCTACACCGATATTTTGACTGAAGAGTGTCCTGTAATATATTTAAAGGTTATATTAGGTTGCTATCACTAGTATTTTGCACTGCTTTTTGTCCTTCTCTATCAAATTACATATATAAAGGACTTTTACCTGGTACGTACAGAAAGAGGAGGTAGAAGTAACATCCAGAGCGACAACAATGTCTAAGACAGATATTGATATAGGATATTGGGCGTCATTAGATAATTATGAGCAGCATATGGAAGAGTTGAGACTAATACTCTAGAAGTAAGTGGTAGAGAGATGGTGGTGGTGGAGTGATAATTGCTGAGAGCAGATCTTTCCAGCCTCCAGCTCTTGTAACGCAATGCGTGTGAACTGCCGTTATTGCCCCGTTGAGAAAAAGACAATGTACGCCCCTTCCCAGCAATTATGGGGCTGGGAAAAGAATGTGAAACCCAACCTCTGTGGACAGCCGTCACCACACTACACAACAACCTGCAGATGCTAGGGATTGGGAGACCTGTGCCATGGAGGGCTAGTAATTGTCTTGCCGAATGGATAAATTAGGAGGAACAGTTAGATAGGTGCAAAATGCTTTTTACGTTAAAACACACTACACAAACTCAACTTCCCATCAGCACATATAGTCTGTATTTCCATTACACAAGCCTTCCACTTTCCTCCAGTCCACTCACCAGCTGAAGCCATGTTTGTTTGTCGGGGTATGCTTCTCCAGCAGAGCAGTGAGCTGCAGCAGGGAGAGCTTCTGAAGCAGGTTCATCTGTAACACAGACTGGCAGCTAATCTGGAGCTGGGCGGAGGCCAAGCTGGGCCGATGGGAGTTCTGGAAGCTCGGCCAGCGGAGTTTCTGGGGCCTGGAGGGCGGAGAAAGAGCAGGAGACAGCACAAATTGAGATGTGAAGAAGACGAAAGTTGATTGAAAAGAGCAGTTTAACTCTAGGGATCTGCGTCATGCTTGAGTGTACACACAAACTTGGAAAATAACACATGGCCACACAAGGTATTTGTGGTTGAATGTGCCAAGAGATCAGTTTAGGGATTACAGGGATTTATGTACACATCAATCAAGAGATTGTCTAAAAGACTAAAAACCCACACACCCCCCAACATGAAATTCTGTCTGCGGATTCCTTAAGGAACAGAAACAGTTCCCATGGAGACTGAGTAACATTCCAGAGTATTCAGCACCATTACGTAAGGAAAGACGTCTCAGCGTGTCTGCCTGTTTATCCTCTGCTGTCACTTTCAATGGGAATCTCTTCTTGTTGGTCTTTCTATCGTTTTGTTGTCCCTGAGCTTTTCATGCACTCAGGTAATGTTTGGCATGATTTTTTTACAGACAAAGGCTGAGAGCATGAGTCAGTTAGAAAGTGGCTTTCTGGATGACTTTCTCTTTAAGGATCAGGTCGCCTAAATTACAAAGTTATTTGCATAAGTTACATAAACAAGTATCGGAATGGAACTACTTTCTACAAAGGAAATAGTTCCAATGAAAACATTTGAGAGTGCGGTATGTGGATTAGAATGAGATATTTGCAATGGTGATAGGGTCATAATCTAAAGGCCGTGGGTAGAGGTCACAGAGAGTGAACAAATAAATCAGAACTACCTGTATTTCTGGATACTGTGAGAAGAAAGAATTTGCAAGAAGAGGGTTAACATTTCCTTTACTGACCTGCTGGTTCGCGTGAGAGAAGCTCCGACGCCAGAATCTCTTCTTTCTCTCATCCCTTCCTCTCCTTCGCCCAGAGGGTTTCCTGTGCTGTCCTGGTCACTTCCGTTCTCCGTCTCTTCCAGTCGGTTCTGCAGAGGAGAAGATGGGCACGGGGAGGCGGAGTCCAACGCTGAGTCCGAGTCTCCTTCTTCCTCTTCGTCTTCCTCCTCTTCCTCCTCTTCCCCGGCTACAGCCTCTGACCAGGCGTTAAAACGCTGCAGGCCACTGACATGTTGTAGCACTTCCTCCAGTTTGTGCTCATCCCCTTCTTCCTCCTCGCCCTCCTCCTCTCTCTCAGCGTAGGGGACGTTATCATAAAAACTCAGCCGGCTGTCGACGGAGCCTGAAGAGCCACGACGCTGGCGTCTACTTTGCCGTCCCCTCAGGACCACGGGGTTTCCATTATCATTCCCACTGTTGTTGCGTGAACTCCCGTCTTGCAGGGCTTTGGGGAAAGTTCCAGGCTTATGACCTTCTGGTAAGTAGAAGAAGATCATGCCCTCTTCTTCCTCCTCCTCTTCCTCCTCCACTTGTCTGATACTGTCTCGCACACTGCAGTTGTTCCTGCGGTTCTGCTCATCAACTGTCATCCCATTACTAGCTTGGCAGGGGGTGGGCGTGGTAGTTTTGGAGGGGGGTGACGGCTGACGATCTGAAGCTTGAGGGTTGCTAAAAGGATCAAAACCCTCTAAATACATTCCCCCTCTCTTACCAGAGCCTGCCGCTATGCTGTGGCTACGAGCGCGAGTCACTGGGCTCGGCGTACTCACTGCACTGCCACTGCTTGCTTCTGACTGGCTGCTCCCTGTACTCCCAGTGCTGCCATTGCTGGTCTGAGTGGAGTAGGATACAGAGCGATTTCGGTTAAGTGTCATCGTCTGAGTGGGACTGCGGTGATGATTGAGGTTCTGGTTAAGGTTGATACTGGAGATGTCCACACAGTTGAGCCTCCTCAACTTGTCATCATCCAGACCCTCTTTGATGACAGGTCCACTGATTTCTATCTTGCCACCACTGGTGCTGCCTTTCTTCTTCCTCTTGGAGGAGGTGCCGCTGCGCAGGCGTAGACTCTCCATCCTCTTTAGGAAGCTCTTAGCTCGTGAGCGTGTGCTTTTTCCACTTCCTCCTCCTCTGTCGAGACTCCCCCCAAGTCCTCCAATCCCTGTTTTCATGTCAAATGTAAACTGTCCGAGTGTCTCCAAGGGCGATGGGGGCAACCCATCAGACAAAGAGTCTTCATTGGCGCATCCTGACCCGCCTGTACCCGAGGATGAACACATGCTAGCTACAGAGCTGGCCCGAGTGGCACCAACAGGTACAGCCTCATTTACCAGGGTGGCACCATGGTCCTTCTCTTCTCCTCTTCCTCCGCTCCCACTGCTGTGGATGGAGCCCACCTCAGGCTGCTCACTGAGGTCCGTCAGCACACTCTCTGAACTGTTGCCTTCTCGTAGGGCGAGCTTGCCTTTTTGGGACGCCTGATCCTTGGGGAATGATGGGGCCTGTGTGGCATCTGTGGACAGTGTGGAAAAAACCTCTAGCTCCTCCATACGGGACCAGCGTTTGCTGTCCCTCTGAAAGGTCCAGCGGCCACTGATGGCACAAGGCTCGTCCTCGTCCGAGTCTTCACTCTGGATGAGAAAGAAGAAGGGGATAAGGGAGACGGAGAGGAAGATATAGCAAAAGAGGAGGAAAAAAGAGAGGGAGGGTGGGAGGGAAGGAAAGGAGAACATTATGCACTGCTACGTTTTCCATTTCTTTTCCAACATTCCTCACCTTGATCCAGGAAACTTTCTGTAGTTATGGATTTTACTTCATAATTGTCTTATTTGTAAAATATCTGAGATATACTGGTATGTGAGGGGTGTCAAATGCCTTTTATAACACAAGAACCGTTATATAAGTATGTCTCAATAGGAATAAGATAAATAACACAAATATATAATATAGATACAGTATAAATCCAATAATAAAGCAAAAGTTAACAACACAAAAAAACCATTATCTTAAATTGGGGCCTTGCGATTGAGCATACGACTTGATCGAGCAGTGATATAAATGGTCAACTAGTAAATGCGTCTCAGTCACTTCCTGGCTACAGAGACAATACATACAAAAAGACATGGAGAAAAGTGGCCACTACTGAGTCACATATACCACACATTCACCTTCCCAAAATGTACACACCTCCCCCAGTTTGGTTAATCTATCTCAGGCCCTGGAGGGAGTTCAGGAAATTCCATTTTGACCCCCATAGCTCCCAATGCAGCCGGCCAGACTGGGGTTACTCCACCCCCAACCCCCCGCCCTGCCCCACAGTGTTTATCCCCTCTGTCTGTAACTATGTATGAACACATTGAGTGTGAGAGTGTCACTGACACATTGCTACAGTCAATCTTTATTCTCAATCCATGACAGAGATATCCAACATCTGAAAACAACATACTGACACACACTGACTCCAGACACTTCTCCACAGTTACCAATCACACAGGAGGACTAAAGCCCATAAAGTCCATCCACAGGCCACAATTTAACCAACCCCTTCTCTTTATCTCTCTAAAGCCCTGCTTGTGATCCAAACTTAATTGAATCTGTCAAAATAAAACTGAATTCAAAGAGGTTGTTGAGCAATAATCAGAACCAAGGAAATTAGCACTTTGAATAAAAATTCCAGTATAAAAATTCCAGTATAAAAATGATCAAATCCACAAAATCCATGTTCCGCTAGTTTTGTGCAAGAGAACAACTTTCACTGCTCACATGGGCTCCACATACAGGCATAATCATTTATAAGTTTTGCAGTGGAAATTGAGAAAAGCATGAGCAAAGAGTGGGATACTGCAAAGTCACTGATTTAAAGTGGACAATCACATTTTGGTGACATTTTGGATACCACTGCGGCTTGTTTCTCCAGTTATGCTAGTTGGAATGTGAGATAAAGATAGTGAGCTATTTGCTGTTCGCTGAGATTACTGACACCTATCAGTTTTTTCCGAGATATGTTATCCTCAAACCATCAAACTAACATAGCGCTCACTCCGGGGGTTTGAACTTTGCAAGGCATCTGCAGAGAGAAAAAACTATTTATGATTACAATGAGACAGATAGAAAGAACAAACCAAAAAGAACAGGAGATGGGAAAATCAAGATTTAAGGACTGGGAATGTTAAGACATGAGGAGATCAATGCATTCCTAAGCTGTCTAAGGGTTGGGGGGTGGGAGGTGGGGGCAAATAACCTCTTTGACTCCTCTACTCTTCTCTGTTGACTCCTGAAATGAAAGGTGACACAGAGAGGGGTCATCCTAATGAATACCACCACACACGGAACAAGGATGTTACTATGTACTGCTTTAGGCCATTAGGGAATTAAGCTAAATTTGTTTTTTTGGCACAAAGTGACAGCGTAATAGTGATAGGGCCGATCAGTTAGTTGGTCGATTGAAGAGCTGATATCTAGCATTTTAAGGCTTTGTCTGCACTGACAAGGCAGGTTTTTTTAGGGGGGGGAGTTTGGTTTAGTGATAATAACATGTAGAGCCTAGAGACGCTGAACATTCTTATTATTCTAATATTTCTGGGATATTCACAGAATTATCTGACGTTCTTTGAATATGTTACACGTGCCCCAGGAGGTCTGTTTCCCTGGAAGAGAAATCGAAGAGGTTCGATTTTGAAAGGCGTTAAGTTTCTCTTTAAAATGTACAAAATTGCACACACTTTGCAGTCCATTAAGAGCATGATCACATATTTAAATTGGTTCATTCTGCAAGAGTGCCACAAAAGCAGTATACATTTATGGTGAGCCAGAAGTATGAGGAAGAATTTGAGGAAGAAGGTGAGCACGCCCTGAGTAGGGAGAGGTCCTAGTGAATGCAACCCCTTCATTGAGACATTAAAGCTATCCTCCTTCCCCCTAGGGTTCGCACAGCCCATGTGATATAGAAATAAGGCCAACAGGTGCCTTTTCATTAAACTAGATGTGAGAAAGATTTGCCCTGTGGCTAGGAGTGAACTGATGGTCGAGGTGAGGAAATGCAATTGTGGTCGAGGAGACATGCAAAGGGGGTTTTCAGGAAGGAATGGAGTTCATGTGTATGCATGTGCACTTACTCGTTTTCTTTGCGGCGATATCTCCAGTCTCATCAGAGCACACTTGTTGAGGGTGTTCAGTCTCCTGTACAAACACACACACACGAGTGGGTACATTTAAAATGTTTTTTTTCCTTGAAAACACAAATCCCATTACCAAGAGGATGTATAATTGAAGAATGAAAGGATGAAACCAGATTTAAAAACAGAAGAGGGGAAGAGAAAGATAGGGGGAGCTTGGGTTCACCCATGCTGGCTAATGAGCTGGTGATGGATAATCCTCACATGAGCAGGAAGAGAATGAGAGGGACGCAGAAAAGGAGAGAGCAAGAAGAATAAAATCTGCTGGAGTGGCGACGAAAGCTTGGGGAGGGGGCAGAAAGCTTATCCCTCCAGCCACCTGGAGAAGGGGAGCGAGGGTGGTGGTGGGGTCCACCCTCTGGAGAGCTTTTAGAGCAGATCATGTAACAATGGGGAGATGAAGGGATGGGAGTTGAGGGATAGTCGGACTGTTGGGGAGGGCCTGAGAGACTGCCAAGAGAGGAGACACTGAGATGATAGCTTCCAGATGTATGGAAGGACACCTGCTGTGGTTTATTACTGAGAGGTGGAATTTGATGATGGAGCCAACTCCATTAAAGAGTCATTAACCTCCTCTTAACGTGTTAATTAATATGGCAGGATAACCAACTAGAATGAATAACCCAATCTTCTTCGGTTTTTTTTTTCTGCTCTTGAACTCTTTTCCATGACTACAAACCAATGCTAAAGAGGGCCAAACGAACCTCTGTAACCATTTATTCCCTACTTGTGGGTAGCATTGAGCATTCCGTGACTGTAAAATCTAGCAGGGAAAGGTGGAAGTGAGATATTGTGCTTGCAGGGATGATACAAGAGACTGTAATGACTTAGGCAAACTCTATCAGCCACAGAGAAAGAACAAAATAAAGAGGGAAGATGGTATGGTCATAGAAAACTAAAGATACAGCACATGGCTCCAGGGTGCTTATCGTGTCATTCTTTCATCTCATCGCCAACTTTTCAAAGTATGTGTCCTTTTGAAGTCTTGCCCTCATGGTTTCGTTTGGGTGAAAGCAAGATAGTAAAGAAAAGAAGAGGAGGAATAATAAGAATGAGGGCGCATGAGAAAGAAAAAGTACAGAATGAAAGGGTTCAGTATGTCTTGTAATTTCACCTGCAGAGAGCTTCAATCGCATCCCGATCGAGGAAGTCATGATCTCTGGTCACTGAAGAGATGTCAATGGGAAACAGGGCATCTAAAAAGAGAGCGAGAGTCAGATGAGTGTCTGCATCTCCCTGCCACTGATTGGATCAGCGTGTTCCGATAAAACTAAAGATTCAGCCCCTAGCCTCAAAAAACACCCACCCACTCAAACACCCACCAGGACCTTCCGTCCCACCTTTTCCCCCACATACCGCCTTGATGAAAAGCTAAAAGAGGAAGTAGCATCTTAGCCGACCAAACAAACACAGCTGCAGCTTTCAGAGCTGGCAGGCAGGGGGGATGTGGAGCACAGAGGGAGAAAACAGGGGATTGATTGAAGAATGACAATAGGTGCTCCACCGCTGCTCAGAGGTCCCACTTCCTTTCCTACTCCTCGTTTTTTCTCTCCAGTCAACCTCATTAACAGGATATCTTCATTGACTGGGTTGCAACGTAAGTGTACCGTTCCATATTGAGATATTAAAACGCCATATTCTGGTATGACGAAAGATGGACAGATACCAAAATGTTTTCAGGAATGTGGTGACCGAACCCAAAACGGGATCCTGCATTTAAAACCCTTAAGGGCGATGACAATAACAAAAAGCTACTCAGGGGAGGACAGCACCCTTTAGTCTACTGTACTGAAACAGGCCTATCGCTCTGCTTATCTTGAGTGGGGCAATAGTGTTGACAGCACAGCCATAGAGATTGTCCTATGGATACAGGGGAAGGAGAAATGTGTTGTGCATTGGCACAAATTCCTTCTCAATTGAAGACGGCTGCAAGAGGCAGTAAAATCCGCACAGTGATTGATTGTGGTTTGCACTTTTGTGTTGCTGCTCATGCGTGTGTAAAAACAGTCCCATCACCTGTGCAGAAACACAATGATCTTTCCGTTCAAATAGGAAACCTTTCACGGTTAAGTGGCGACAGGCAATGGCCTGTTGACAATGGTTGCTTAGTCCCGCTGTCATCGTCCTGTAGTTATGTAAGGGCAGCTGTTATGCCCACGGTATGCCTTAGTAGCTATATGGAGTGTAAAGAATGTTTGACGTATTTTGTTGGGTGTGTATTTTAAAACTCAAAGGTCGGGCAAAGCCTTCTTTCTCAACCATTTGCCATTGTAAGAGTAACTTGATTTGTGTTTGTTTTAACAAGCGAGCAAAGACCTTTGGTCCCAATAGAGTAACTATATAGGTTACATTATAGTTAATGTTTGGAATATAGAAATGGGTGCTTGGGTTTGGTGCGGGTTTGCTTCAAAGAAGAGCAACATGCTGGTGCTGAGAAAAAAAATACACCCAGGAATGTTGTGTGTGGCGTGCATGCATGCACGGGCGCAAGTGTGCATTTTAATGCTTTGTGTGATTGACAAGGATATAGTGGTTTGCTAACTGAGCTAAACACTATCAGCTGTTGAATACCAAAGGGGTATGTGCTCATATGGGGTATGTGGTGTGGTAAAATAACAGCCCTTTCAAAAAATCTCACAGGTTACTGAAGTCACAACATAACAATCAAACTGTGGTTTTCCCACACCAAAAGCCATAAGAACGGACTATTTCCTTTCCTCATTATAGCCAGTTGAGAAAAGAGGTGAGCTGGTGTGTCTCATAGGGCTCCTTACCTTCATAAAGCTGGGCATACTGTGGGAAGCCCGCTGCCCGGAGCCAGGTACAGGCTTCTTTGGCTTCAATCTCTGCAGATGAGAAAAAAGTGGAACAAAACAATGGCATTAAGCTGCTGTGGGCAACTACAGAAAATATAGCAAATGTTTACTATACAGTGTACAGAAAGAAATCCCAACTTCAGAGTATCCAAACCAAAATGAATGAGGTACTCTGATCGAGAGGCTTTCTATCAACCACTAGTGTTTAAAAGAGACATAATTTGAAATTCTATCAAAGTAAAACAAGACTGCGGTTGAGCACTCCGACATGCGAGCAGCTTATCAAATGCAAACCCCTTGACCTTTTTAGCGATCTCACACTTGGTCACTCTCCTCTCACATGCTTCTAAAGCTCGAGCTCAAACCATCATTCGTGCATATTATGTTAACCCCCTCACACGCCAAGTGTGTGCCACTTAAGCTCCTTATTCAGGTATGGCAGTGGTTTTCTCTGTTCACACAGAGCTTGCCAATGGAAAATGCCAGTGTTGTAGCGTTTTAACATATGACACAACTGTTCCCATAAATTTAAATATGTCATTGCGTGACTTATTACTTCAGTCCTTTTTCTTTAACAATTTTCTGTACAACAAGTTTCTTTACTTTAGTAGAACATGTTAACAATGCTTCTCCAGTGCTGTCGAACAAACACTTCCATAACACAAGGTGTGACATTTGGGCTTGTTATGTTAAGTACTCTGACTGAATGTTGAGATCCGCGGTGTGTCTATGAGGAGCCGTTGGGATGTCTCCCAATTATCTGTGAAAGCCCTTTAGATGACATATGCCAAATGGTCAACCACACCCCAGCCTTCTAAATTGCTCCATCACCCCTACAGCCAGCAGACTGAAGAGAGAAGACAGACGGAAACATGTCTCCAGTTCTTGAGGCACTGACTTTACAATGTCTTCTTCAGCGGAATGACACCAAGTACAAATGTTGCACAACCTTGAGAAAAACCTTTAAAACAAAACCAGCGGAACAAAGGCAGGAAAAGACACTGGGTGACAACAACTGACTACAAAATACTTACTAGTCCCATTAAAACATGCAGGAAAGGGTTTGTGAAGGCTGAAGTTCAGGTAGGATAGTAAAACTGTTTCAAATGCTTACTCAGACATTATGTCCTTTACACTTTTAGTGCAGGTGCTGTATTTGGCTGAGTGTGAGGGAGCTCATAGTAACCACCGGTAAAGAGAAGCAGAGTAGTTTATTTGAAGGACCAGTCTCGCAGTTCCACCTCATTAAGAGGCTGAATTACATAAAGGATTCGCTATTTTTTTTAAGGCCAGGCACACAAGCACGAACTTAACTGAATGACTGATGACTGCAGTATTTTGGTCCGAAAACAGATAATAGTGAGATAAAACTGTTATGAGGAAAGACCTGAAATTAACTTCATATAGACAAAAAAGGTACTGTAAAATACTGACAGACAGGTTAGAAAATGATGACTGCAGCAGAGGCTCTGGGCTCCACTTTGCTTTAACTGAGCATTTACATACAGACAACAAGCCTAGACGGCAGACAAACCCACTTACAACAAGGTGTGACGCGGCGAAGGAAGGGTCTCCCCTCAGCCACTGCAGGGGCCAGCAACATGCTGAAGCAACCGCTGCGACACCAGCGTAAACCCAATTGTCAAATAACACTTTAACATCCATGTCGTAACGCTATTTTATGCGACAATTGCACTCTATTTTCACTTGAGGATGTGAACTGGCATGTCTCAGACACTGTGATTGAGTTTGTGTGCTGAGCCACGTATTTTCTGGAGTGCAGCAGACCAAGGGGTGATTAAGACAACATTCGTGAACGCAAGCACTGTGCGATTCTTGTGTTTGCTTGTGTATCTGTGTGTGTGTGTGTGTGCACAAGCAAGTCTGTGTGTGCTTGCAAATACCAACCTCATGTTTAAAGACAAACCACTCAAAAGACAGTAAAGCTATTGAAATGCAAATTAGACATACAGACACATGGTTAGCTTTCCATCCCCAACCCCCCCAAAAAGGGCTTGGGGATCCAATAGGTGCCTCTGGAGAGAAGTTATCCAGAGACACACCCCATCAGGCTAGAACTTGGGTCAACTGTACTTCATGGTAAAAGAATGTGGACAGTGTGCAGATGAAATAAAACAATGAAAACAATATGCACCACGCAGCCGGATCAAACTAGATGTCTGTCACCGCACCACATTGTGTCTCCATTGGTTCACGGAGTGAAGATAGAGAAAAAAAATCAATCTTTTGTTTGGCTGCAGGAAGTGGGCGGGGTATGTGTGACAAACAACCCAACAACTGAGACGCAACACATGTTTCTGGAATCGAAAAAAAAAAGAGAGTTCGATGTAGTCAATAATCGTGTTTAACAAGAATATCCCAGGCATATGGTCATAAAAATGTCACCCTGCAACACTCCGCCAAATCCTTAACATTTTTGTTTGCTTCGATAACTTGAGATTCCTGAGTGTATTCTTTTTTCCCTCCTGCCCACTGTCCACCCTAATTCCTTAGCCGTCGCCAGGGAACTACCTCACTTCCTCTTCCTGCTTCCCTTGCAGGAAGAGAGCCGAGCGGCGCTGCAGTGGCTGCCGACCACCCGGTTGTAAGGCCCTGCCTTCATTTGTTCCTGGCCAGATAATAGGTGGGGACGCAGCCAAGACAAACACGGGCTCGGGCGATTGTGTGTGTACTTACCACAAAGTCCTCAAAGCCACATTGGACCAATGCCTCTCAGTAAACACTTTTCACCTAAATATGAAACGAGAAGTTCACCGCCTTGATAATGATGGTGACTTTTGGTCTACATGTGGCAGGTTGGCAGAAGTACAACAGATTACAAATGTGAAAGAAACAACACTACTTCAAGTTTAACTACAGCACTGAAAATACTAAATGTCCCATAGAACTACTTATGCTACATTTGACCACTTGTTTCCTTATGTGTTTAGAGTTTTCTGGAACACTGCACACATTCATTCTTCTTCGCGTTTAGTTTTCATGCTGTAGCCATTTAAGAAGATTTAAAGTAAGTTCAGAAAAATGTAGTTAGTCCAAAACTTTTTAAGCCATTTGTCATTTTGACCCCAGTGACATAAGGTTATGAGCTATGGAAAAAAGCATATGCTGACAGCGGGATGGGATTTCCTCACTGCAAAAGGTAACCTTCTTCCCATGATAAAAATCATGGGAAGAACCTAATTGGCAATCTTATTACCACCACTGGTTGTCTGGTAGGCTGGGACACCTTCACACAGACAAACAAACAGCTGGGTATATCATTAAATGAATCATAGTTCAGGCCAGACCAGAACTTCTGGTCCTGCCCTGGGAGCCACACAGGATGTCTGAAATATGTCCGTCGCTCGGGATAGAAATGTCAATCGATGTGTTGCCAAAACTTTACAGACCTCACCAGGACAACAGTCAGATGGGATATTTCCCCCCCCACCAATATATTAACATGCTATTTAATATTAACATATTACTTTTATGTGGACAGAGAAAAATAGTTCTGGCTGATGAATGAGTAAAAGCACCACAGTGAGAAAATGAGAGCGATTATATAGATGACTAATAAGAGCCAAGCCAATGCTAATAAAGATTTCACACCGATCACGAGTGGCTTTTCCCCAAAATATTTTAACCGGTGAGCGGCCAATCTGGGATAAGCTTCACTCACTGCTTGGCATTGTTTACTGCTAAAATTATCCATTATGATCCTTTCTTTGCTTTCCCTTCCCCTGCTCACGCCCTCGTCTCCTCTGATCTTTCTGCTTATTTCAACTGCTCGCCCCTTCTCTTCTCTCCTTTCCTGTGGCAGGAAATTCTCACAATTGCCTGCCAAAGTTTCCCTCCATCGCAGGAGGCAGAGGGGTCTAGCTTGGCCGAGTCTGAATGCTCAGCTCCAGTGGGAGTTTGTCAGCAGCTATAGCAAACAAAGGACGCTGCCTGCTACCTACCTCAAAGGCTCTGCTCCCTGCTTGGCAAACTGGAGGTCAAGAGTCTGAATACAGTTATCACAGGAGCTGGGTCTTTGAAGTAGGCAGATTGAGAAGAATGCTTGACTAACAACTGTTGTGAATTGAGGTGGCTTATCTGGAATTACCCGATCATCGCTGGGTCTCCGAGGGCCGACTGCAAAACAGACCAAAAGGCAGGCAGAGGGTTCTTATCAACTCCAGGTCTGAGTGGGCCATTCTGAAGGAGCTGCAAAGTGGGTCTAGACAGGTGATGTGATAAACCATGCCAGACTTCAAGGCTCAACATTATCTACAACAAGCAAAGCCAGGAGCCTGGATGCTGCCGGTGCCTATCCTTCACCTCAGCGGCGACAAGGACAAAATGACCGAGGTATTCATGAACTTGGAGAACACGTTACAGATTGAGTCCTGGTTTAACACTTTGAGAAACTATTCCACAAATGATCACAATGTTCTTAACGGCTTGTGTCCGTACGAAAGCATCGAGAACAACTGGAGATAACAGCTTTCCTTAACGTGACCAATGTAGAATCCCTCCTGTACTCCACTGGCATGCAAAAGACAACCTTTTTTTTTTTTCCTGATGGGTATCATGTTTTGTGATTTCATGGCTTAGACAGCTGGCTGTTCGCTGAAAAGGTCTGGCTGTTCGCTAACTGAGATGGTGCCAGGAATATCACCATCTGGCTGGCCTCAAGCTATGCCCCCCTGACTCACACACACTCACACACACACACACATATACTGAGGTTACAACCATGGCCCGTTCCTGTTACCTACCACCAGCCGGCGCAGGCACACTTTCGTGGACACATATGCATGCAAATACACAGCTGGCCCAGATGGATCATCGCAGAGCTAACCCCAAAGTCCTCTCTGAACCCCAATGACATATTTATTCTCAGGGGGCCCTTTGTGGATCAGGTGGCCAGGCATATACAAAGCCTCCGATGAGCTTCCCACAGCCAGACAACAGTCTATACCTGCCAGGGCCCCCTCCCCAATAGCTATCTATATTAAACAGATCCCAGCGCAGCCCCTGTACCTTCAACACGCGGAAGGTGAGAGCAAAAGTGAACACGAGTCTCCTCACAGGACATGAATAAACAGTGTGCCAGCTGGACGTAAAACTTTCAGATAAGGCCTCAGCTCACTTCCTGCTTCACAACGAGTGCAGATGAATCACGTCTACCATAAACCAACTATACCTTTCCCGGATTGAAAGAAGTACAGAAGTCTGATTAACCCTTTCATCCTTCATGCGATTGTTTGGGAGTAGAGTGTCATATCTTACTGTAAATAATGTACATTCACTTGACGTCACGGTGGCTGGACATCTGAGCGTCTCTGAGCCCGTTCTTAATGGTTATATGGCTCAACTGAACCTTGCTGAGCCCATAACTGTGCTAGACCTGCGGCAGCTGATAAGGAACCGTGTGTTGGGGCAAACAGTTAAAACAGTTAAGACAAAGAGCCAGAGGCCACAAATCAAGTTGAGGCTGCCAGTGCAGGACAGAAAACAGCATATTATACAGCCACAGCACATCCCTGCAAATTCCCCTTTTGGCAAAAGGTCGGAAGTCAGGCAAAAGGCCCTGGACAGTTGAGCAGACTGGAGGCACTGAGATGCCCCGAAAATAGTCACGCACTGGTATGATGCCTTGTGTTAATCTCAAGAGACACTAAACGTGATGTTGGAAAGGACATGGCAGTTCACGACCCTGTTTCCACATACGGATCAACGTTTCATATAATCCTATTGAAACCTTGGAGTTGGTCCGTGGCTGTGTGTGCGTAAAGTAAGTTATTCTAAACAGAGAATGTTCTTAAAGTCGGGACATCGTCT
>NC_061522.1:10722500-10802500 GCF_022379125.1 Scophthalmus maximus | reverse complement strand
AATGGTTAACACAAGCAGCCGTACAAGACTTGAACTCAAGTTTTGAGGCTTCACTACCAGTATGTCCAGCCGACTAAAGCATAATGTAAGTATTATGTCAACAGATCACAGGTTAACGGAAAACGTGAGCTTATGTGCTCATAAAATTGAGGAAAACCTTGTGTGATTTCTATCCTGAATCTTTAACCTCAAGGGAGGGAGAAAGATAATTAGGGGCTGTTAGTGTGTGTGAGAAAGATATGGAGGACAGAGAGACAGAAAGCAAAGAGAAGGAGAGATGAAGAGAGATTACCAAACAAGGCCAAATCCCCGAGCCACCAAATCCGACCACCCAGAGGTTGCACCCAAAACCCTAACCCAAAGCTCCCCTCGCCTCAGACGGGTCAACAACGCTGCGAAGACACGAGGGGGATCTCACTGTGAAGTTTTTGTGGCGATAAATACAAAATAATGCGAGCGGTTGTTGACGAGTGTGTGTGGTTTAGTGTGAAAGATCAGACAAGCAGACTGCCTCTGCTGCCAGTTGCTTATGGGCAAATGAGAGTGTCTCTTTATCTGTCTGCAATTTTCAGTCATCAAAGCTCGTCAGAGTTAGGCGCTTGTTCGGCTGGTGATACGCATACAGATTAAACACACGCACATAATAACAGCTTTGGACAAAAGAGAGGAAATGAGGAGATGCATCAGACATACACAAGGGATTAGAGCTGGTATTACATGTGACGTTTCCTTGGAAAGGGAAGTTTGAGTGGATTATGTCATGATTCATAGTAAACTCCTCAATACTCACGTCTCAAATTGTTCGAAATTTTCACTTCTATTTTGACCTTTTAATAAAACAGTCCTCCCCCATAAAGGTGTTGCTGCTGGGTTATTGGGTGACGCTACTGTTGTAAGTTGTAAAATTTACAGTGTCACCTCTGACCCTTAAACTCAGAGGGAGAGGCTGGAGGAGGAGAATAGAGAAAGTGAGAATAGAATAAAATAAACATGTTAAAAATACAGAGATGAGGTTAAATGAAAATGAAAACATTCAAAGATAGAAAAACAGAAGTATAAGAGAAGATGCAGGACAAAGATCAAAGATTTCCCGCTGCGATGGACAGACCTCTTCTGGGCTTGCCTTTGGGTCTACGCTCCCCTCTTCTACCATTCCTAACCCCAAACAGCGGGGCCAGGTGAGGGTCAGTGGACGGACGTGTCACTCCAACACACACCCAAGGCAATTTTAACAAAGACTTGGGACAAAAGAGATAACCAAATTATGAGTCTGCAAAGGTCCTAACGACCGTCCTATAATAAAGAGGAACGTTATGTTAGGTTTGTGTGTGTGTGTAAATGCCTATACTCTGACTGATTGTTTTAAGGTTGATTTTTTTTCAGATAAAAAGGCCATAAAGACGCATTTAATCACTGTCAGGTAATCAAAGACAGGGAGGTGAGGAGCATTTATATATTTCTTTACAGGATTACTTTTCAGTTTACTGTGTTTGTGCATGTGATTTGTTTTTTTTGAAGAGGATAGGTAGAGGTAAAATGACTTTTATTCTGGATCTACAGTATATACAGCTGGTCCCTTTTCTTCAAACTTGCATCTCATGATGTCCTCTGCTTTCTACTGATGCCGTCTGAGATAATGACTTTGACTGCTGTGTGTGTGTGTGTGTGTGTGTGTGTGTGTGTGTGTGTGTGTGTGTGTGAGAGAGAGAGACGGAGAGAGATAGCAAGGGGTGAGTGAGAAGGGAGAGGGGTGATCTTTTCATAACAGGAATCTCCAGAAATAGTTCATCCATGGCATTGGGGATCAGCCCAACAAGACACTGATTACAAAGAGAGAGAGAGAGAGAGAGAGGGAGAGAGAGAGAGGGAGAAGGTATGTGCCTCCACACACAATGGTCAGGAGGAAATGCAGGGAGACAGAGGGTTGGACCAGCACACACAAACACACACACAAACAAAGGAAGTGTGAAGCAGACAGCGGGCCAAATGCCTCGCCGACACCCTCCCCGGGCTTTGATGGACTGACCACGATCACAATAGAGACAGGAGGCTGACACACACACACACACACACACACACTTAAACAAACAATGAATCTATGTTGTACCATCATATATTTTTCATCCAGATAGTGTGGTTCTTTATGGTGGGTCCTCCATTTATCATGGAAGTTTTACTTCACAACCACAGCAGCAATGGTCTTTTTAGATTGTGGAACAAGAGCAAACAAAACAAACATGAAGCAGGAAAAAATGAACCACTGAAGAAGGTTGCTGAAGATCTGCAGTGTGCATGGATAATTGGTGTTCAAGTGATAGAGTCTTATGTGTGGTTTTGTCTGTGTTTTGCACACATTATCTCAGAGAGCGGTTTAAAACATCTGGACAGGATCCCGTGTTTTAAATGAATTTGACCTAACTGAATGAAAATAAAAAAGTACCAGCTTTCAAATTCAATGAAGCATCCTAGTAGTAGGTTTAAAGAAGCTCATAAGAACCAAACAGGAAGTGAATGCGGGTGGACTGCATCATCATTTCCAAATGTCTCAGTTTTGGCCCGGTCCATACTACAAAGCAGCCTGCAGTTTTCCAACTAAAACAAATTTTCAAATTTTTCCAACTAAAACAACTCAGTTTAAGGTGCTTTAAACATTAATATGTAAACGCTAAAGCAAACAGTGTGTAAATTATCTTATACACACACATGGGTACATCTATAGACACACGCACGCACGCACGCACGCACGCACACGCACACACACACACCTGTGCAAAGACAGGCAGTGTTAAAGTATCAGTGGTTATATTCTTATAGGCCACAGACGGTATTATTCACTACCAGATTATATTTGTGCCTAAACAGGTATGCTGCACACAAAGTAATCAATGTGCTACAAAGCTACAAAACAGATGATATATAATCCCTTTCGCCTACAATTCAAATTCTAAAAGTCAAAGTATGTTGATTTTCTTTACAAAGGAAACTCTGGATTGCCATGAAATCCTCTCATCAGCAGCCGTCTCTGAGTGAACTCTGACAGAACACACACATGCACACAGGGCCAGATGATTGCTCATATTTTTCTCATTAGACATGGATGGGGAAAGCAGATCAGTGATGGTTTGCTTTAGGCAGTGAGTGGGATGGAAGAGGAAGAGCAGAACCACAGAGCAATTGTTGATGATTTTAGAGAAAGACAAAGAGGAAATGAGGACAGAAAGAAAAAACTGACATTAAAAATATAAAGAGTAAAAAAGTTGTTCAGTAAAGTTGGAGAACAAATGGGAGAGCAAAGATAGAGAGGACACAATACAAACAACAGAGCCTTGTATTTATCATTATATGTTATTCTCTCCTAGTGTAGTAGAAACCTCCCTTCCAACTTTTTTTTAAACTGCTGTGGTTTTTCTCCAAAAGCTGGTAGATTGATCGTGGCATTAATATCACTGCTTAGATTCAACAACAACATTTTATGGTTAAAAAGCAGTTGTTTCTTGCCTAAAGTAAATACAAGAAGTTGGTTGAATTTTTACAGGACCTCACACTAGAGAAATAGCATTTCAACACATAGTCACTGTGTGTGAGTGTGTTTGTGCTTGCGTATGTGTGTGTGTGAGTGTGTTTTTGAGACCACATTTTTTCTAAGAATTACAAGAGGTGGAGGTCTGCTTGGGAAACATGAATACTTGGAAAGTGACTAATGATGCCAACCATATGGGATGTGAAATAAGCACACAGCAACATTTTGAGCTGTGCTGTAATGCCTGGAAATGTCCCGAATTCCTCGTCCAAGCCAAGGGAGGTGTAGTAAATACAGTTTGGAATCAATTAGTGTCCCACAGTCCTTGATTTTCTGCAATGAAGACAAACACATCCAAAGAAAATTTCAAACGCATTCATGTGACTTCAGCGTTCACAAAACTAACACTGAAGTTTTGTTACTTAGTTTGATCAGAGAGGTAAAGAGGTAAATTCAATTCATTCCTGATCCCACATATAACATCTAAAAAAAAAAATGTGTATAGCCCCTTTTTTTGCCAAAAAGCAAAAGAAGAAAAAAGTGCTCAGAGAAAGTACAAATTTGAACATCAAAAAAAATCATGTACTGTCAAAGGTGTGAACAGCAACTAAAAGGACCTGGAGGTAAGTTCTTGTCAAGCACATCCTCCCAGCTTTAATGGCTACTCTGTGTAAGAGGCGGTTGCTTGGTTATTATTTCTCATTGAACTGATGATGGGTTTAAAACAATTATTCTAGGACAAAAAAACATAATGGCAAGGATCCATAAGAATTAAAGTCTGCTGATGCTGTCTAATATCATGATGAACTGTTCTGGATATGGATGAAGTTGGCATACAGTCGCAAGAGTATGCATGGGTGTCAAACGTGTGCCAGGAACCTTTCAGCAGCAGTGGCTGATGGGGCCTCTGGGGCAAGATTTAAGTTGCAGTGAGATGACGAGCCCTGGAGGGTTACGGGTGTACAAAGGAGAAACAAGGTGGGAGTGGATGGATGTTCGATGTGCAGGGAGATGGAAGGTGTATATGACATCAGGGTGAAAAAATGGCTCCAAGGGTGGGTGTTTGTGCACGTCCAAGCCGAGATGCACAATTCTCTTCTCTTTTGTATTTTCTTTCCTGTTTTTGACTTTTGTCATGGACATATGAAGACCAAATTCCTAAGTAACACATGTCCATTCTTCCTCTCTCTCTCTCTGCAGAGTGAGCCAGTGGGTAACGCAGGAAGTTCACGCTTTAGTCTTCCCCGTACTGACCCATGACCTCCTTTGAACCATGACCTCTTGCGAGCCACGTGACAAACCATGCAGACATCTGGGCTGTCATGACAAACACAAACCAGGTTCACCCCGAAGATTATCACTGATCCAGATGCTCCTTTTGCAAAAGGACAGGTTTGAATTTCAGAGTGATATCTAGCAGCTCCCAACTTCATACGGATCCTGAGTCTTTTGCCTGACATTTTTCAGAAGATAAGACTGGCGCAGATAAAAGAGAGATGGGATACGGGTCAGACGCACTCAAAATCAGTGCCTCTCATTTCTTTTCATCAGTGTTCAAAATACAACTTTGTTGAAGAAACTTGTGGTGTTTGAAAATGTTCTAATGTTTTATACAAAGTCAATTATCTATTTATGATTAATTAAAACATGATTTCTTATATTCATTTCAGTTCCGATTCATTTTCTTCTCCACTTAAGATTAAACTTTTGTTTTTGCTTATTGTGCTGGTTGTTTTCTGGCCTTACATTCTAGCCTGACAAATCACAGGAGGAATGGCGGCGATCAGCCAGTGAGTATTGAATCATTGCTAATGTGACAATCCTGACCTACTATACCAGAGACTCACAAGACACATGCCTCGCACATGCAGGAATTAAGGAGATTTTGGCAGAAATAGTTTCCATGCCTTCCTGTGCAAACCTACGTATGTGCAGAGGTTTATTTGGATGTTTGACATATTTTTAGGTGCCCCTTTGTAAGCACTGACCAACAAGGAAGGTGTTTCATTATTATTATGAAGAGCCTTAGTCAAGTTGGATATTCAGAATGTTTGTCTTTGAGCATAGCTGACCCAAATCCAGTGTATAAGAATCCAAGGAATCTGGTGTATTAAGCCAATTACAAACAAACAGAAGGAAGTGAGTTTATGTGTTTAGGTGCATAAGGAGAACGTGGTGTCCCTGTATGAATGGAGTGGACACAAACCCATTGTGAATGCACTGATATCCTGGTTTTCTTTCTTAAAAAAAGAAGACAACATTTGCAAAGTAGGCCAATCTCATAAATTGCCCAATAAAACTATTAACTAATTATATCAAGTATTTAAAAAGTTTTTGGAGTCAATCAGGGTTTCTCAGTTCTCTTTGTGTTTCTTCTCACGTATCCTTGATAATAGCAGATACAAGTCTCTGGTACATTTTCTCTGGTCACTTACCTAAACACTTTATGAGATTAGCCCTGATGCCCTGAGCACTCATTTATGGACTGATTCTCTGTCTGTCCTACATATCGACAAGGATGGTTTATTTACTCTAGGGGCTAATGGACAACACTGATGTGTTTAGGGGATGGGGGAGGAGTGGGTGGGGTGGGCACTTTGGGTGATGAACAGGAGCTTCAGTCAGACCTGTGTCTCCCCCCCTCATCCCGCTGCTTCTCATCGGCCCCTGTGGGATGATAGCTCAACTGCTGAGCAGGGAGGGGGACTTAATACTATCCAGCTGGAGGTTGGCAGCAGTGACAGGACCTCCATATGCCCAACAGATTGGGCTCTGGCTCTCATCGCTGACCCTTCTCTGTTTACCCAGTCCCCTCATCTTTCCAAGACTGATGGAATAGGAGTAGACAGGAAATTTAAAACGGGAATACAGAAGAGACAGGGGCAGAAAGGGAGGAAAACATTCTGAATGACACTGTCATTAAAGGTTTAATGGTCCAAATCCAAATGGAAGATGCATGTGAATAAACTATTATGTTAGTAGTATGTGTAATGAAAAGCAATAGGCCATGGCATGATAATGTTGAAGGGTAATGGTAGTAGCTGTGACAGTTAAAAAGTGCAGCTGAGGCTATAAATGACATTACACACAAAACAAATGCCAAATTCATGGTGACACTAGAGTCAGGGGATCACCAAAAGGCATCAGGACACATCAAAGAGGATCCTTGAATGTGTCAACAAAATTTCATACCACTTCATCCACTTAACTCACTGGGAGCGCTAGTTGGTAAGTCATAGGATCACATAAATCCATTGAACTCATCTTGTGGGCACCATGGATATCTGTATCTGTCTTGGCAATCCTTTCAAAATAAAAAACAATCAAAAACCTGTGCTATCGCTATAAGATAAAGATGGACATCAATGATGTCTGTTCAGACTTTAATTGCAATCCATGAAGTAGTTGTTGAGATATTTTGGCCCAGACAAAAGTAGACGATCAACTGATCAACCAATTGACAAACAATTGCCATTGAAGGAGCCACACTACTAGGATGGCTAAAATTGGTATATATCATAAAAAACTTTGGAATAGCAACAGAGGTACTTTATAGTGTGTCCAATGCATGCTGGGATAGATCCACCCACCCCAAAACTATGGAAAACTAGTCTTTTCTGTAAATTGTTATATTTGATGATTCTGCTAAGAACAAACATTTTTTTTTGACTGTTTTGCATTTCATTCGAAGAGAAATCACATGATACTTGTGCAAGTCCCAAAACAACTTTAATTTCTACAAACAATGACCCCAGTCTTTATAATACTTGCGTCAAGATGTTATGGCCACAGGGGGATCAAACTACATCATCGCCTTCAGAAAATGAATGTCTCAGGACTTAAGAATCATAATAACAATACAACCCCCGTTGCCTCCTCACATTTAGTGCTGATGGCTTTAAGCTGCTGAGTTGCTGTGTTCTGGCTTTATTCAACCGCAGGTTTTGAACTCGATCCTCAAAACTGTCACGCTCACGAGGTTTCAGACAGCCAGGCTTTTCTAGATCACATTTCAGTGCAAGCATACTGTTAAGAGCCACTCAAGTGGTTCAAATGACAACTACATTGACCCTGCAGAAAGACAGGCCAAGAGGATAAAAGACCCAACATGTTTACCATTCATTAAGTTTCAAATGAAAGCTGTTTGAGAAAGGGACAGACACACACAAGAACAGAAATTGAGGTGCAACGTCATCTCAGACAGAATCAGACAAACCCTTAACTTTCAGAGTGTCTTGTTCATAACATTGTGGGCCTTCTACTTTGTTTTACAACCTGTGAATGAACAAAGGTTGTGTTAGAAGAAGCAGAGGGAAAGTTTGTGGCCTGTAATGGTATTTAGCCCAAGAAATGCTGGGCGCACATCACGTTCACTGACCCTGACCTCAACCACACACAAAAGACATTAAGTTGTCAAAGTGTCACTTAGCCAACAGGCTAATGCTAAGCGCTCCAGTGCTTGTATTATTACCAGCTGTAAGGAGCTAAAGTGGAGGTTGGTCTGAACACAGAGGGTGACAACACTCAGCCAGTGGCCTTGTGTTCACCCATTCAGGGTGGCAAAGGGGTTACGATCCCTGAGTGACGATGAGGTGAAAGGTCACCGGCAAAACCTCTCGATCAGAAAAGGAGAAAAGGACTTTAAATGACCGCTCAGTCTAAAGAGAGACTATGTCGAAGAGTGGTGGAGGTCTCCGCTGAGATAAGTAGGGAACATGACGCAAAATTAAGTTTGGCCATGTCAGTGCTAGAACGAGTGACTATTCTACCTCATGTTGGGGAATAAAATCCTCAAATGTTTAAAAAGGCCCAGAAATAGATCAGTTAGAGCTTATAAAACATTGGATGAACTGGATACCACTTGGTGGTTTCCCAGAACACAACTTGTGATGTTGTTGAGCTCCTAAAAGCCCAGCATTGGCCCAGGGGGCATCTATAACTCCTCCATCAGACGCTCAACAGAACAGCTGATTCTTTCATGGTGCTGTTCAGCTCCTGACTCAACCAAACTCTTACTGTTTTCTAATTGACTCAGTCTCACATTTAGTTGAATATCATGAGTAATTGCTAGAAATGTTGTGTCATATTGTAGTCATTACTATTATGACATGCTTTAACAGATCTAATGACACTGCTTGGAAGCCAGTGTCGGTTTAGGGCTTCCTTTTGAAGATGGTCCTCTTAGCAGTTCTGTATTGGTCTGTGATATGGTCTGTCAGGGGTCTTCAAGTCCTTCCTAACACAATGATAATTGCAGTATGAGGGGATGGAGAAAAGAAAATAACTTAGCCCGAGGACCCACAGCGGCTGTCAACCTACACATAAATAAGAATACCAGCCTCTATCCGGCATAGAGATAATTAAGGGTCAAGAACCAGGTCACACATGGGGTGGAGGTGGCATGTGAGCCAAGCATCCTTAAATGCCATTCTGGATTCTGAAAATCTGAATGTTCAATGTTCAGCCAGTTTCCTTCCCAATTTCCTAGGCACCTTCACTCACTCTTCAGAAATCTCTAAATCTCTTAATACATTTTACTTTTGTACCTCAGACCAATACGCTACCCAAGCTTAAATTTCAATGTTAGATTATTTTAAACACCTTTTTTGACTTCTGCTGTCTTTTGGCGAGCATGAAAAAGAAAGACTATGAGATAAATGTCTTTACAAATAATTGGAATCTCCTGTGAAAAAGATGGATAATCATCTTCCATTTAAGTATGCTTTATGGCATTTTACTTTCCTGTGCTTCAGGGAAACTAATGTGAGAACATGCTGCCACTAAATGATACAATCTCGCTCAGTGGGACCCAAAGATCAGTGGGACCCAAAAGGACAGTTGGATGATGGTAATCACAGAGTATCTTGTGCTGAAGACCTCAGTGGCACGTAAGGAAAATGATTCAGTGTGCTAGTGTTTCTGTAATTGTATCAAATCTGTGTTGGGACTTCCGATTCATTCCCATCAACTCTTTGTCTCTTTACAATAAACAGGCAAAACAAAACAACGTCTCATTACTAATTTCTCCAAAAGCAATCACCTGCATTTGATGAGTGAAAAATTCCAACAAGACCATCACTATTAGCCCAAAATCTTCTGTGGAAAAAATTAAAGAAGGCTAATCCACTGAAAGCTGCCAGGGGCAGACACAGGAAATGAAGTCCCTCTGGGGAGCAAACAAACAACATAACATGAGATCAGGCACCCCGAGAGGCAGTTAAACCACCAGAGATGAGACCATCTTAATGGGGCAACAAAACGTGTTCTAAGTACACATCTGGGATAGATTTTTGTGGAATGTGGCTGTTTTACAATGAATGACCAGTGACGAGTCGTCATGCCATCATCTTCCCATCGTCTCACATCCCAATTCTCTTGTCAGATACTAAATCATTGGTAGTGACAGGTACTAAAAAGTCACCAAGTACTAAAGAAAATCTTTGTCGTTCTTACTATTTATATGAACATCGTTAACATCTCCACATGGACTTCAGTTCACTGTTTCTCAGATATCATATTCTGACCTCTTCCTCCCATCTTCACTCATACCTCACAGGTGAAGACAGATGGATGTGCTGCCTGTGTGTTCATGAAGGAGGGGCCCACACCTGCTCCATGCACAGACGTTACTTTAAAAATAAATCTGATCTTCCTAACAATTCCAGCACATATTATTCCTAGACTGGTATTATCTCAGCCTTTTTGGTCTTAAGATCCGAATGTACACCCATGAGCTGCAATCATATCTTTTTTATTATTAGCACAACAAATCTTTTGCTCCATGCTCAGAATCCTTCACAGCCTTTTGTAACTACCAGGTGATTTTTTTCAGGAATTCCTTCCCTCCCTTTATCCCATATTTGTGGAGCAAGTCAAGTCAGTCTCAGGCATCCATCAAACCACAAATCACCAAACCACAAATAGAAACACACCATCAAGCCATCAACTATGTACACTGACAATGTGCTACTGATGAAGTCCCTGTCCTCAATGGAACTAAGACAGAATTGTGCTTGTCCATCATTTTATTTATCAAAATCCCTCATTGTTTCTAAATGTTTCTCTGTCGTGTAGGGTCAATTGAGCCTCTTGACACATTTTCTATTAACTCTGTCCACTCTATTGCCTCGTCTTTTTGCTCCCTATTGACAGCCCCGCCAGTTAACAGCTAACTAAGCGGAACTGCTCACAACGGCACTCACACAATTTCTGCTGAGAGAGGGAGGAAAGGTGTAGGAGTGGACCCGCCTGAAGTTCTGCGGTGTGAAATCAGACATTCCCGAATGCAGGGGCAGGAGCAAATTCCACAGTTATGCAAATATTTGTGCACACCACTTTGGGAATCCCAAGCTTTGCCAAATCAGGAGTTCTGTGAGTGCCGGCTCAGCGAGGATCTGGGCCCCGTTGCCGCACAATGTTAGTGGACACTTGAAATAGCAAGCTCATGGTTCCAGCTCGGTAAAGGAGCCTACAGTGTTTGCCCAGGTTCTGCACTGAACAATCACATTACTTTCTAGCAGCAGGAGTAATGCATGGGAACTGAATGGGACAATGAGAAGTCAAGAGCGTGCATCAAGTGGGCTACTCGTGGTCTGGCTGAGTGTTGAGGACGTCCAACTTGAGTAATGATGAGGGCAAAGAGAAACACAAAAATCAAAGAAAAGCTGATCAGCATTCTGCTCACGTATCCGCAAACTGAGGCTGTAGCTGGTGGCTCAGATTCAGCTAAAGATGTATGCTTTGTGTTACTCTCTCTTTATTTCTTCTAATGGTTTTCAGCGTTGACCTTAAGAACAAAAAAACGAATAAAAACTGCTTAGAAAAAGAGATAATAATTTTTCGTTTCCCGCGACCCTTAAATGGATAAAGCGGTAGACGATGGATGGATGGATGGAATTTTTCGTTTCTATCTCATGCTTAAAGTTGGTCTGGATGGCATTTAGGTTGCAAGCAAGCTCCAGGGCCTCTCTCTGGATCAAATCTCTCTTCATTGTTCAGACTGGTGCTCAACACAGAATAAAACCAGAGATTGCTGCGTTGATAAAACAGAGAGGGGTCTGATGATGCGAGAGTCAAAAGAAGCATTGACTTAGCTCATATGTTAAAAGGAGAAAGTGAGAAAAGACTGAAGGACAGGGAGCGCGGTAGAACAAGCAAAGTAAACAGGTTTGGCGTGAGCTTTCTGGAGTCACTGGGTTTAGCAAAACATTCCAGAGTTTTCGAAACAAGCGGCCTTGTGAGTGCACAGGGGCAGAAACAAGGGGGCGTCAAATCACTGAACAGGAACAGCGTTGAAGGACTCGAATTCAATCATAAATATCTCCCTCACACGACATGTCTAGTGAAGTGACTACCAGTCACCTAAATAACAGCAGGATGATCAGTCCGAATAACCTGGACCAAACAAATAAACTGCACAAGAACAAAGAGGTTCATTAACACCAGTGAAGTGGAGCCAAATAGATATTCAGTCAATATGTGCAATGTAAGTATTTGTACAAACTATACAAACACAAAAATGATAATAGGCAAATTTATCGCACTGCAGAAAATGTAAGCCTTCAGTTACAGTCTACATTTGCTTTTAATCCATCAAAATGTGTTAAAGCCTTATTCAATATGTCGTCATTTATTAGGGGGTAGTTGTTAAAATAGAAATGACATCTAATTCCATCTCTGGGGAAAAAACGAAACAAAAGTCCTTAGTACATAGCCCACATAAAATCATACACATGCTGAGCCCAACAGATGCCTTAGAAACTGCCAATGAAAATCTAGTCGACTCTTTACTCTCTACAAATCACTGTTATGAAATATCGCTTAAACAAATCATAGCATTGCAATCTGGAGAACCCTTTTGCTGAAGTGCAGACAGGTACTTTTTAAATTATCCAATTAATATGCTAAAAGAAGCTTCCTGTTGACAAAAACACAACAATCAAGACAACACATTTTACAAAAAAGATTTTTCATACACCTTGATATATGTGGAGACAAGGATGTCAATCGCCAAGAAGTGCTGGCGATAAAATCATAAAAGCTACTGAGCTTGTATATCGACATGTCCAACCTCATTTCCTGAATCAAGAAAACTGTATGAGACCACTGTAATCTCTGGATACAGGTAGTAAGTGAAATGAGTTCAGAATATATTTCGCCAAAGGACTATTTCCAATGTCAAGAATGAACCTACCCTCCTAGATACGATGGATCTGCGTTGTGAAATCATAATAGAAATCTTGACTTTATATTTTTTGTATAAATTATTTAATTTCTTATTTCAATATCCTCCTCACTGAGCAAACCAATGCCAAGATAAAAACATTTTTTACTGCCATGTTTTTTTTTAATTTTTGTTTTTTTTTACTGCCATGTTTTTTAATCCAAGTGCTAGATTGAAAAAATGCAAAACAAACATACACAGATAGGAAATGATGGATGGTGAGACAGACAGAGAAATTACAGTGTGTCCCTGGCCTGTGTCCCATAGTCATGTCTCGTCGAGCTTGACTGTAATCTTATAGTGCACACGCATGCAGGCCTACACAGAAAAAAAGAGTCAGTGCAAGCTTTTATGTATGCCCTGAATAACTCATACACACTAACACAACCACATACACAAACACTGTGTTTTAAGGACTATTTTCAGTCTGTTCAAGTGTGGCACTCTTCACTCGTGAGACACATGGACTTCAATAATATCAGGCACAAACAGAAATGACAGGGAACTGTTCTTGGCCTACTTTTTTTATATCCTCATGACAGGATGGGATGCAGGCACAAAGGTGTGCAGTTCATCTGCCTTGATAAAATAATAAGGAGTTGCTATTTATAGCAGCTTGGCCTAAATGTGAAGGCATACTGAAACATGACGTGCCAACAAGAGATTCGGTGCCTAGAGGGAACATCACAGGCACTTTAATCTCATTTAAAAGAAAAGCTAAAGGTGCTTAAATTAAGATAGTGGAATGATCAGGTGATAAAATATCATGAGCATGTCTGTTGTGGGCAATGAAAGACACCAAGAAAAGATTTGAGAACTATTGGAGCGTTGTTGTCTCAAAACACTTTGACATCAAGATGTAGATGGAAAATGACGGTTTTAAGAGACTGAAAATGTCCTGTGAGAACCTACAAGATCTCACAGGAGCAAAATCACAGTATGTGCCGCAACCCAACAAACAGCTGAGGATAATGAGTTGAAAATCAACAGCCAATAAAGGCAGTCATGGGTGTTTAAAAAGGGGAGACACAAAATTAGCAGAGCGTTATGTTTTATATATTTTCATCCCAGTAATTTAAATGCTCTTTGCCTAGAACTAATTCAACCAGACGCACATTTGTGCTCCTCTGCAGTTAATTCTCGTACTTTACAGCTTAATCACTGATTTAACCTTAAAAGCACTTTCCATTCTTTGTGTCAAAGTATTTTGTTGAAGCTAATTTGTTACATGGTTGCCTGCTGCATATTCATTGACAGAGATGTCTACTGGTGTCACAGTGGTGCTCCCTTTCTGACTTCCTCTTTAGGCATCCCTGAGGTGTGAAATGGCCCTGCTGGGTCCCTGTAGAGTCCTGTAGGGCCACAATAGGCCCAGGACATCTGTGTGGTTTAACAGTAGCCCGGTCCTGAGTACACCGGAACATGTCTATGGACCTCCCACTGGCCTACCCTTAAGCTCCAAACAAAGGCCTGGTTGCCACTTAACAATAACACATTCGTACACAAGTAGGGGAACAAAAACACAAATACACAGGCATTGAGGGAATGCAAATATATTTTTGTAAATCCACACAGAGACCTGACACCCAACATCCAGCTGCAGTATGGATTTGATAGTGACATCGTGAAAAACCTTGACTAGACCCGTGCATCAACTCCTGTTTTGAGACACCTTATTGGGAGCACACAGGCTGTATGGACGGAGGGCATTTGGTCCAAACCACTTTGGCTGGGTTGATTACCTGATGACACGTTGCCAATTTCATCTTGTACAAGGCAGGTTGTTGTCTGCCTGTGCATGTGTAGTCATTATGTGGTCTGTAAAGGGCCAACATGCGCCTGCCAAGATTGGTGCGGTGGCATAGTTGAGGGTGTGGTAATGCAGATTTGGTAGTACAGTGCAATGTTAGTATTCGCTTTGGCATTAACTTGTGGCTCCACTAAAACTTTGCATAAATGCAGGCAGTGTGTTCTTTTTGACGTTAGTTGGTAGACGCACACAAGCAAGCCTCTATGAAGTCACTCAAGCCCTGTGACTGTCTCATTGCTTCATTGAAATGTTTGTTTTATATTTGTGCTGTCAATTCATATAATTTTTTCCATTATTATATTATTATTTCTGTCACTGCAAAACAACTAATTTTGTTTTCAATCAATTTGATCAATACGTTGAGCCTGAGAGATGCTTACTATACAGTATTATGCAAAAACTAGACATTCACTAAAACATTCTAAGAAAAGAATAAATTACCCAACCTTATAGTTCCTATTAGCCCCCCTTATATGATGTTTCAAAATGGATTGATTGACAAAGCTCTGGTTGTTATGCAATAGCATTAGCCTGGTAGCATTATGAGACCTCTCAGGTAACCAGCCAAAAGTGGTTGGCTAATAATAGACTTAACGCAATCCACAATTACATCACACTGCAATCTCACCAAAGTATCCCTTCAGAATAAATTAAACTCTTGTCAAATTTTCTTTCTGAAAACATGACGTTTAGAGAGACTATTATGCAATTTCCAGGTCATGTTAAACATTTAAGAGCAAGGATGGTGAGCACGTATGTGAGTGTCAGCTGGGATCAAAATAAAGATCGTGTCAGCATAAGTGACATGGAGGAGAGAAATAATTTGTGTGCTGAGAGGTGTTGATATGATTCGTTGAGTAGCTACTGCACAGTCGCTGCTGAGGTGGGTTGGGCTATGTCAGAGAGTTGGTGAGGGAAGGGCTGCCACGCTGTAACACCGCTGTACAACGACGAGAAACCACGAGTACCAATAAATCTAACAGAGTGAGATGTCGAAGCTTTTCGTGTCATGTCACTGTCGAAGATGGCATTCTCTAAACTAAACTTTTATTCTTATCATAGCAATAACTTAACTTGAAACATGACTTTCAGGATTCAGAAGAAAAACGTCATCACATAAAAGGAGAAGACGTGTGAGATTAGCTAGCTTCAAGCTGTGTTGTTTCTGTGTCAGGAATTAAACTAAGTCTGGTTCTGTAACTAATGTCCATACTATCCTCTGTCCAAAATAAATCAACAGCTGATCTCAAATCTGTATGGCAAAATTAAGATCGTCATTAATGAAAGAGGTAAAGGAAATATTTTGCTGAAAGATAAGATGACACATTCTGTCGTCACTCTCTTGCTCTCGTGCTATCTGCCCTGATTCCAGATGCCCTTTGACCCTTTTGAACTGCACCGAAAAGCAAATTTCAATCAGAGCAGAAGGCATGCCACTCATTCCAGGCTGTGTTCTCATGAGTATATGCTGAGTCAAATATCAATGTTCACCAAATACTTTCTACAAATCAATAGGCCAGTTTGGTCGAGCATCAATGAATCATAGCGCAAGAGGAGAAACATTGCCGTTTGCTGTCGCCTATCGTAAACAGAAAATGTCAGAACTATTTATCGTGAGCTGATGAAAAGCCTGGACAGCTACACTTGTGTACTGCCTCAAAGGTACCGTATCTGTTACTGTCTCGTTGGAATTTCATACCTTTGGCCTAAAGGAAGGGATTAGGGGACAAAAAGAGGATGTCTGCTCAAAGATTTGGCCTCTTAACTTCTTTACATACACCTTCATCGCCTAAAGATGCTCTGTCTTACAGAGGGGGGGTCGATTTAAGGGGGCTTCCGAGGACAATAGCCTGATGAGCCGGTGATCTTTTTGATGACGTCTCCAATAGACAGTGAACACAAAGACTGTGAGTGACAGCTGGTTTTTGTCAGTGGATAAACTCACTAGTCTATGACCAATGTTTTCCCTTCAGCTGTAAACACGCTTAAATGAATATGTGATGTGATCATGGGGATGACAAGGGTGGGAAACGTCAACAATGCTATTAAGTTTCAGGATGCGTGATGCTGATATGATTCTTTGAGAACACGGCATGTGTTTGGTCCTTTGTGCACATGCGCCACAAAGGACCAAGCACTCAAATCCAAGTTATATTAAGGCAGCTCAAGACCATGAGTCATCTTTAATTGGTGTAGTCTCAAATTGCATACATTAAAAAAAATAAAATAAAATGGAGCTTAAAGGGTTATGGAGTCAGGACAATTTGGTTATGATTTATAATTAAAAGCAATATCCACGCCGAAAGCTTTTTATCATTGTGTTTCATGAGAGGTTAATGACAAGTCAAGCCTGTGAATGTGCTGACAAAGAACACCTACAACTATCTAAGTACAGTACAATGTGTTCCTACACTTCATGGCCGGGAACACACATGCATGAATCCATACAAAATGTTAATGTTCGCTGCAACCACAAATGCAATTCCTGTTATCGCCAAAGCATTCTGTGTACTTCGTCTAAAGGAGTTAGTGGAAAACAAGGAAAAATGAGTGACATGCCAGGGGAGAAGCAATTAGATCCTGTCATAATTCTTTGACCCACTTTTCAACTCTCCCCTCTTTCATGTGGGACAGGGAGCTATGTGGCAACCGCCTGAAACATCCTGCACAGTGTCTGTCAGTGGATATTTATCACCTGGTTCTCCTTACTTCAATAGAGAGGTGAGGCCACAGGGCGCTGACCTCTGGATTCAGTGGGAAAACTGGGTTACCGCTTTTGAGAAGAGGCGAATCAGCACCTGTTCTCACTTGGATGGTGTCAAGATTTCAAACAGGACGCAGCCGAATGTCATGTCGATCTTAACCCTCAAACATGAACGCAACTCCCTTTAAAAGTGTCCTAAACCCGGAGATGATATCAGCCATCTGCGGCCAGCGTTCCCCAAGAGAAGCCCAGTTAATACATTTTCTTTGCTCTTATAAGATTGAGGACTATCTGTATTATTTAGAGACAAGCTGCTGGAGTAGCTAGCCAGGGAGTTGAAAGTGTATTCTAATGGACTCAGTCCTGCATGTGCACAACCTGCTCATTAGTTATACATGGGACTAAACCAGTACTGAAGCAGCTGTGGCGGAAGCAGGTAAGAGGTACCATGCCAACTCTGCAATCTACATTTTTTAATATACATTGAGAAATTAATCAATGTACTCACAGGTCCAAAAAACACCCCAACAACTTAATATGACATAAACCTGACAATGATCCTCTTGAAAATGGACCAAGAAACATGTGCACTTCTCAGTGCCTGTATCTATCAGCTGCAGCATCAACCCATCCATTAATACCGTCTATTGATTGTCAGATACGCAGTTCACTTTACAGATGCCTTGCCCTGTACTCTGTCTTCTCTCTGAGGAGATGACAGTGCAGTTTTCTCATCCTGCTCAGCATGTTGCTAAGGAAATCTGAAACCTGGCATGCATGTACCAACATGTCACTGTACGTTCCGGAGGGAGACGTGGATGCGTGTGCACTCAATCAAAACATAGGCAAAGGCACATGCACACACCTGCACATGCTGTGTCAGTCACCGCCTTGGTCACTCACCTTCAAGTCGACTCTCTCGAGTGGTCTTGCTGAGCAAATCTAGGGCTTTGGAGGTGGAGGACCTGATGTGCTCACTGACGGACCTCTGCAGCAGCAGCAGCCTCATGGAGCGAGACATGCTGATTAGCATCCACTGAAACGTATCTACGTCAGACTCCTTCCTTCTCCCCGCACTTATTCCTATTCCTGATCGGATCAATTCTTGTGCTTTTGCGCCTTTTCAATCTAGCCTCTTCTTACTGCTTATATTTTCTTTCTACATCTATCTGCCTCTGTTCGGTCCTATGCACTGGTTCCTGCCTCCCTCTCTTTCTCACTCTGTTCTGCTCCTGTCAAGACTGTACACTCCCGTATGCTGCAGCAAGCATCAGTGCGGTAACTGCTGGGACACATCCAACCAGTGCTGCAATGCTCTCATATTCTATTCTGCCGTGTGTGTGTGTGTGTGTGTGTGTGTGTGTGTGTGTGTGTGTGTGTGTGTGTGTGAGAGTAAGTGCTTTCTGACACAAGCTTGAGTGCTCACTGTGAATATCTGAGTGGTTCAAAGTCACGACTCGCTTCTCTCCCTCCCTGACTTTTGTTTTCTCTCTCATATCACTTTTTTTCCCTGGCTTCTCTTCTATGTCACCTTCATCCTCTCATCCGCTGTTTAAACCTGCCCTTCTCTGTCTAGACACAGAGAGCATCGGTGCCAGTTATATAACCCAATGCCAGTGCAGCCTGTTTGTCATGAAGTCCCACCTGTCCTTGTGCGCTGGCAGCTAAAGTCGCACGCAGGACCGAAACCAAAAGACAGGAAATGAGACGATAAAGGGCTGCAGGACAAAATTTGAATCACTCAAATAAAGCTGAAAGAAAATACAATGGTTCCAAGAAATGGTTGACGGTTTAATGGGATTTCCCAAAAGGACACAGATGTCAAGAGTTAAATATGGGAAACAACAACTCATCATGACCCAGAGAAACCTCTATCACCCACAGCTAATAAGCACATTTGTCATCCATTCAGCCATGAAGAAATTCTTCAGCCCATGATGTGAGTTTACTGTAAATATATTATGGTAGGAACAGAATATACACACCGTACGCAAATAGGAAGGCGCACATGTAAACATAAAGTACCAAGTGAATGCCATTAGCCATTGAGAAATGCTGTACTGTACTGTTAGCCTTATGTAACAATATTTAAGCTGTTTAGATGGACAAAAACAACACAATGCAATCCGTTACTTAGACTGCTGCTGAGAGGATCGGATAAGGCTGATTTAGCTTCTATTAAGCAAGCACAACCCTCTGGGGTCTGTGAAGAAGTTTAGTGTTACTGTAACACCGGCATCTGTAGGTGATGGTGACTTTTAAGAAGATGAATTAAATATTGTCAATTTGTCACTGAAATTTCAGAAGGAGGACAACAAGATTATTATTACTCTTTCAAATATCACTTGCCAAAATAAAGTCAAAGACACATGTTTATAAGTTAATAACATATTTATGTTGTTTTGACAGGTAACCATTTATACATATTTATAATATGTCTGTCACAAATTACTGAATTTAAAAATTCTACATGTGATTCTGCATCTTTTATGTTCATGTTTGTGCATAGGTGACTACTGTAGTTGTGAGTAGTATTTGTTGTTCAGGTATCCGTCCATTACATTCCACATGACGCTCACACTTGAGGAAAAAATCAGCCAAACATGCCGATTGCTCGAGCAATTGAAGGTGAAGGACTCACCATTTACTTATTGCAGGCTGCTGATACGAACGTGCTCATCGCGGTCAATTGCCTTTATGGTCTCCCAAGGTTTGCTGAGACTGATAACGCTGGATTCCTGTGTCTTTGCTTTTTCACAACCTTTTAGTCTGCGATTGTGGAATGACCTCTTTAACAATGTTGTAAAATGAGGATTAGGAGAGGATACAGAAAAACAAACATCCTATAAAAGTATCACATTTTTACCCTCCTCCGTCACACAACTGTTTGACTCACACAACATCTGAATCAAATGATTGTTTTCATGCACGCATGTAAGAGTACTCAGACAGATCGGCATCTGTATAACAACAGCACATCAGTGTACTTTCCCTCTCTGTGTCTCTGGTACAGTATACCTGTGATAAGGGGGCAATACACAGACTGTAACCTGGATATGAGTGAAAATGTCCATAAGGAGGAATAAAGGGTGGGGGGGGGGGGGGGGGTGGACGAGCGAAAACAATGGAGATCTCATTCCTCAGGAAGGAAAATCTTGCCAAATGGCCCCTCTGTCAAACAAAAGTACAGCGTGCCAGTGGAGTGTACCTACATCTGATGTAGGTACCTGCCAACACACTGACCCAGATATGGAGACAGGGGAGGTGAAAAATGAGGGAGGGGGTGTTTCTGGAAGGACTTCAAACGGTGTATATAAACAGTATGGCGAGAGTCTATTATCAAAATGTCTTTGAAAAACAATGCACTATACGCCATTCTTTACAGCACGGCCAAAGATGTGTCGGTATGTCGAAGCATGTATGTGTGGGTGTGCCCGAGTGTGACTGTAATTGTGTGCGAGTCCCTTTGAAGTGACCATCTGCTTGAAGTGTTAGTCTGCTATCAAACGTGCATCCTTCAAGCTCACCGTCTGCCCTACTTCCATGGAACTCCATCCCGACTATCTGATACCTTCACACCTCGAGTGTGTTTTTGCACCAGTTAATCTGAGGGATAAAAATTATGCTCACAGCAACATATCAGACAACAAAATGCAAAATATACCATATATAGTGTATCCAGACATAGTCTCCTCCATGCTGTAGACGAACTCTCCCCTCTGACATCCAGACAAGGGGAATAAACCAGCCAGGCAGTGACGGAGCCTGCTGAGCCAGGGCTGATTCATTAGCCTGGGGACAGCTTGGGAAGCGCACACCATCAACACAGGGAGATTTACAGTCCCCTGGTTATGAATGGAAGTTCCTGATGGGTCATTTCAGATGAATCTTAGGCTTGGGGCAGAAATAAACCTCACTTAAAATTATAATCACGAGCATAGGGAGGGACCTGTACAGAGAAACACTTTCTGTTTACCTAGTTTCTTCCGTCTTCTTTCGTGTGTGGAGGTTCTGTCGCACTTGGAGCATGCATTGTAAAATAGCTACATGCCAGCGAAAATCAAGTTCTATTTTTATGTATTTCAGATATGACCACTCTTAAGGCTTTTGTCTTTGGTATGGGGGAGACTTTTGTTGTAACTCAAGAGTTCAGCAAGTTGACTTCCTGTTGTAAATTCCCCTTCATGCAGACGTTTCCTGTTCAGGGGACCATAACTAGAGAGATGGATGCCCAAAGAAAGAGCCCTCACAACTTACAGCAAACTGAATGGGGTTTCTATGATGTGGCACAAAAATAAATAACTACAAGTTGAGATGTTTTGATAATTTATGGAATTCAAGATCATTCAAGCAGAAGCCTGAGTAAATTTAAGCCACCTTTGACAAAACAAATTCAAAAGTGAAAAATAATCAAGGTGAAAGTTGAATTATTTGCTTGCAGTTAAGTACAGTTGGGATTGCATTTGTAAATGTAATTCACCACTTAAGGGGAAGTGTGAAATATAAATGGAAGTGTACAGTACGTTACAGTACAGTACCGGCCTCTACAGAGGCAGCGAGGGAGAGACAGTGTCAAATGGGAGGAGAGGGGAGAAGCTGTTTGGACGGGAGGTGTTAAGGCTGGCATAGACTGACAGGGGAGGCCAGGAATGTGACCTTGCACAAACACAGCAACTCCATTTACTGTGTATGGAAGGGTGGCAAAAAAAATAGAATTACTGCCTCACAGTTTAATGCGTCTGCCAACAAATCAAGTTGCAGTTTACATCTAATCCATGACGCCTGTGTGGAGACATGAAAAGTGGAATAGATCGACCAAATTAAAGAGCAGGAACAATTAACAGACAAATAAAATCCAGTCATGAGTTATTATTGACTTGGCTCCAGGTTAATGGAGCTTCATTACATCTGTCAAAGTACCTTCTCAGATGAGAGCAATGTCCCCAGAGGACATCCGGCTACTGGGTACAAACAAGTGGGAAGTAGCACAGGTCAAAAATGAGGAAAAGCAACTGGTGCAGAATGAATGCCGACTTATTTTCACTCCAAATTAAGTGAAAACTCGTGTGGAAATGTGCCCATTTTGAAGACTAGAGATATGGTGTTGGAGCCAGAGCGTGCAGTCACAAGATCTGTAGATAAACAGACACCATCTGTCTGTGAGGGTTTTTTTTTTTTTTAAAGGAATAGTTCAACATTTTAGGGAAAATGCTTAATCCCATGATACTGCTCTTACTTCTCACCAGCAGGTGATTCACTCAGCTTAGCAAAAAAGTCAAAAACCACAACTTGTCAATGTGTCACAATGTGCCCTTGTTTAAAAAACGAACAAGGATGGATGTTTCCCCTGTTTTCAGACTTTATGCTAAGCTAAGCTAATTTAAGTTACTTGATGCTGGCACTATTTCCATATTCAGCAAAAGACTCACCACTCTCATGTCTCTCAAAGACATAAGGGTGCTGTTGATTTTCTCATCGGATTCCCAGCAAGCATCACTGGAAATCCAAGAACTGAATAACAGTGACTACATAGGAAACAGTGGAGCCAGACACACAGAAATGATGAGTCAAGTTATTCACAGGATCTACTGCCTAATGTCAGAGCGCCCCTCCCACACAGCACCCCACCGAAGGAGCTACACCACTTCCCCTTTCCTCGGTTTTCCTTTCCTGCACCTAGAGCCGGAGCCAGGGCTTTTTTTGACCATGGGGCTATGTGGCTGTGAGTCCAGGCCAGAGGTCAGGCTTTAATGCTGCTGTTGGTTGGATGCCCATCATTGTGTTCTGTTTATATATTCCCAGTGGTTTATATTTAGATCCAAAAGGTACATCATGTAACCTCAGCTACAATCAAGGAAAAAATATAGACCGTTCTTACAGCCAGGAATATTTAAAGTGTGGCATTGACAAGCACTAACTCTGATGAGAGAGAGAGAGTACCGGAAAGTGAGTGATATATTTTAGGATAAGAATAATATATTTTCTTGCATGAGGCCTATTGTTACACATTCACTTCTCGTCAACAATGTTGTATACAAGGTTGAAAACTTGATGTGTCATTGCTTGTGCAGAACCTGTGCCATGTGCTGTCAAGATCAGTTTAACAGTATGTTATCACAAGGTAAATGAAGACTGTCACTGAACTTATGTATATCACTTTGTATGACAGGTCAATATCATTAATCAAGAATTTTTTTTTATTGACATAAATTACATATATTAAATAGTTGCAGATGGGCTTTTCCGCTAAATGAATTCATTGTGATGCCTTTTGCATGAAAATAGAGGTAATTAACATGCATATATTTGTTTCATGTTTTCTTTATGCTCCTTTTAGTACTTATGGACAACACATCTCTCAGTACATCTCATGCGTCATCTCCTAGACCATTACCGACCAGTGATAAGGACTGTCACGAGAACTGGATGCATGAAGTCCTTATCATCTTCAGATGGTATGTAGTGTGGTGTGAGTTGCGTCCCTTCTATTCCATTCCAGTGCATCGGCCCTCTGCAGGCCCTGTGAAGCTCAGGCTCTAACCAGCATCACAGGAGCCCCATAAAGAAGACTTCTTAACAACAGGTTGTCAGTTGTAACTGTGCAGCATATAGACACATCCTCTTTGTGCACAGGAAAGCCGTGACGCTGACCACTGACAAGGTACACCCGGCGCCGCAGGGAGGCCATCAACTGTGCCATTACAGAGAACGGGCTCTGGAAACTTTGTGTTGATCACTGGTGTGCTTCCGTTGTCACAGAGATAGTAAAATTAACCATGAATGAGCTGTCTTTCATCGGGAGTGCAGCAGGAGCCCTTAGGGCATGGTGTGTGATGTAACACCGTAACAAATGTGTCATTCCCAAGGGCTTAAATGGTGGAGATACAGAGGAGGCTTTGGAGTGTCACAATGAACACTGGGCTTTGTGCTCCATCAAGTCCCCAAAAACTCCCACCCTGACCCCACCCCCACTCCAGAGTCCTGGGTTCCATCACACAGATCCAGAGATGGAGGTTATATAACTTGCCTACAGCAAGTCAGACTGATTTAAATGAAGAAAAATGACCAAGAACGCTTGGTCCTTTGAAGTTGGCACTGTGCATTTTTTCAAGTTTTGGGCTCCTTGTAAAAAAAAAAGGTTTGAAGTGGGCCTTGTGCCAAAAGGTTGGGCTGTCATACACACAAACGCACGCACGCACGCACGCGGGAGCAAACATACTGACAGCTCCTGCACATTTCCCATGAAAGGTTTTCAGCAAGTGGCGGTAATTAGAGGGAGAGACAGAGCGAGAGTGAGTGAGGACTCCCAGCAGGCTTTGAGACGGCAGGGGGCAATATGAAAGCCCCGTCCCCACGTCCAACTACCTCTCTGGTATTGTTTACCGGCGGACTGACGACACAGGGGAGTGTTTAATGAACACTGCTCCCCTGCTGGCTGTCTGAAAGTAGGTTTGTCCATCCATAGTTTACTGATGACCCTGTGCATTACTGGCAGACTGCTGACCGAGAGGTCAGAGCCAAATGGAGGTACCAGTCAGTACAGATTGAGTTTTTTTTTTTATCAAATCACAATAAAGTGTGCGAAGTAGATGACACATTGCAAAGTACTAACATAACATGTCAATGCTGAGAAGGTTATGCAACAGGAGGAATGAGCAAAATGCTGAACAAATGCTAATTAAGTCAGGTCACAAAAATGTTTGTGTGTGAGGGTGTGTATTTGGAACGATCTGCATATTTGGGGTATTTAACTGTTCATTTTTAACTGCATCAAATAATGGAATGTACTTCTTTCTTTCTTTTTTGATTGCCAAAAATGTTATGAAGGTGTGTAAGAGGTAAAAGGTAAATAAATATTTATCAAAAGTTTTTTTGCACTCGCCATCCAGTCTGGCGCTTATCTTGGAGAGGCAACAGACTTGATGGTTCAGTAGATGAGTATCGGATCTTATCAAGGCTGGCATCCGGTGTCCCTGTCCTGCACTCAACTACCTACCCCCTACCCCCCCCCCCCCTTGCCCCATGTGGTGAACACCAGACAGGGCTATCAATCAGATATTGTATTGCAGAACCTCATCACATGACACCAGACTAGGCCCACAGCAGATCAACTGCAGACAAACACCTAATGCTATCACTTTACCCATCAAGACCATAATCTTTAAGTGAACAAGAATGCACACAAGAATAAAAAAAAAGAGCAACGACCTACCGGCTTTTTCTTTCTCAGGAATGGTAGAGGAGCCCTGGGAAAGAGAAAAAAGACAAAAGATTAATAATGAGATAGTTGTGATGCATTTTCACGATATTTGATGCTATGAAACTATTCAAACTCAAACTTTGTAAGTCTTGACAAACTTGGAGATCAGTCTTGCCCCCTTCAAACATACCTCAATAAAATTTAACAGTCTTTCGTTCCTCATTGCATTCAGAATCAGTTTTCTGTGCGCGTGTTGAGTGCAACTATGCCCTGTTCCGTTGGCCCATGCGTGTGACTATACAAGAATGCTTGCATGTCATTGCACACAGAGATGTGTTTGTGCAGACATTGATCAACAATATCACCATATTCTGTTCTGCCCCCTTCAAGAACATTGATTTTGCTTCAAAGAAAATAATAAACTGCACAGCCACAGATCATCTCACACACACACACACACACACACACACACACACACACACACACACACACACACACACACACACACACACACACACACACACACACACACACACACACACACACACACACACACACACACACACACACACACACACACACACACACAAAATGTCATTGCTCAAACACCATATGCATAGTTTTCTGATGTGCACACGTCTTAATAGAAAACGTCACGACAGATAACACTCCCACCAGAGACATCTGAAGAAATATCACATCACTCTACTCTGATTCATTGTTGATTCAGCCCTCACGTAGGTAGTGTGCAGAGACGTTACTGATAAAATCGCTTTAGCTATAGTAGATTCCCATCATTCTGCCAATGTAGTATTTCCTTCTTTGGCTTTGTTGTGGGTTGTAGAAAATACTACTGCAGCACAGGTTTTCTCATAAAAATCGGACAAATGTTTGTCATCTCTCTGTGCTTATGTGTGTGTGTGTGTGTGTGTGTGTGTGTGTGGGCAGCAGTCAGTAGGAATGCAGGGGTCTTTCTTGCCTCTGACTTTTGACCTCAGGTTCCTCGGCTGACCTCCACACCCTGACCTGTTTTAATCCGCACTCCCCTGGAAGAGATCAGACGTAGCGAGGGGAACAAGGTACATTCACAATACAGTTGATCTACTTTGTCTCCATTGCCGTGTGTGGCTCAAAGTGTAAATATAAACTTTTCCTCTGGATATTTTTAGTAAGATAAATGCTCTCCTCCAGGTTTCTTTATTTTTCCCCATAGTATTAATTCGAGTCCTTAAACTGTGACTACTTTAGGGCCTGCTTGCCCATTGGCAGCCACTTACACAGCACAATCAAACAGACATTTGAATATCTTAAAGGAATATCTTAACATTTTGGGAAATACACTTATTTTCTATCTTCATCAGGAGTTAGATACCGCTCTCATACCTGTCTCATTTCCGAATGTTAAATATAAAGCTAAATCCTGCAGCTTGTTAGTTTACTTAATGCACAAAGACTGGAAACAAGGGGAAACAGCTCTCCTGGCTCTGTCCAAAAGTAACAGAATCAGCCTTTAGGCATGTATCTTAAATTGGATGGAGGGTTGTACTGTGTGCTGCATCATTACGTGGTTCGGAGAAGTATCTTCCAAGTGAGTTTTAGATTTTTCTTTTTTTATGCACTGGTCGGCATGTTTGACCTGGGTTGTACTACATCATTTTCTGCGGGTGATCACCAGGAGAGAATTTAATTATTTAAGCTATTAGCATGATTATTATTTATTTTGACTTGTACAGGATCATAGTGTGGAGCACGTTCTAATGAGAAAGATAAAGAATGAATCATTACATGCACAAAGTGTGACTATGTCAAGGGAGCTCTTATATTTTATGATGAACCAGTGCAGGCGTGACACAGTCTGGTGAGAGTGAATACAATGCCTGCTCTCATAGGTGAGTTTGTTTTTGCTAACGTTTTGGCTGGCTGACGCTAGATAAAGTGTTGTCTTGGTCTCAATCTGTCTTACTCAGATTTTTGAGGAGTCAGTGGCGGAGCTGTCTGCGCATACATACATTATCTAAAATCCATCACTTGTGGCGCGTCTGCCGAGATCTTTTGTATGTTTGTGTGTGTGTGTTTATATATATATATATAAGCGCTTGAATGTTTATTTGTGGCTAAGCGTGTGGTTGTATTAAGGGTGAGTAAAATGAGCATTTACTCACTTTGTGGGTCATGTTTCAGACACATACTTGCTAAAATTCCCTCTGTGGACAAATTGCTTTTAAATTTATTGCTGATTAACCACCTAAAGAAGACACCAGGGAGAAGCCACAGCCAAAGACTCCCACTCACTCCACTGTCACTAAATCACCGGCACAAACAGAACAACAACATTGAGGTGAAATCAGAGATAGATTTATATTCAGTGCTGTTTCAGCTGTTGGGCTCGAGTAATATTAGCTCTGCTTTTTCAGTCACAGCAGTGACCCCGCTGCATTGCCCCAGTGATAATAACACTGTGAATGGTGTGACACTTAGCCAGGATAACAAGGGTTTGGTTTCTGCCTTTTCATCAGTTGAATATAAAATGTGGCCAACAGGGTGGATACAGTGTATTTTCTAATATTTATTCCCCCACAGTACAAGTTGAAAGGCTCAGAATATTTCCTCTTTATTTCACGTTATTTAATTAAAGGGACATTTTTATAATTCAACCAAAGATGGGTTTTTTTATTGTCAACAAATGAAAAAAAGGACCAAAAGGAGCAATTCATCGACCCTGTTAACAAGCCTTGATTATGTTTCTGAGTTTATGTCTGTGTCACAGACCTCAACTGTTGTCACATCAATTACGTTTCTTCATTACTGAGTGAGGCACTGTAGTGTTTTTGTGTTTTAGCCAATTGTAATAAATATTCGATAGATCTCCAGTCCCCGAACAAATACACGATTAAACCCCTACAGAGCAACATTTATTGTACCCTGGTTTCTTGCCAGGAGCATGTGGAGGAGAGGGTAGCTTGCGTTAACAAGACAAGAAGTTATAATATGCCCTCTGAGCAACTCTTCAGGGCAGACTGGACACTACTGTGACGAGACGGGCTAGCTGAGTAAAAGCAAAGAAATGATAGAAATAGAGGCAACACAAGAGTTGACATTGGCGATTCTTTCCACTGCTGTAGACGGCTCTCTGCAAGGAACGGCAATGTTTCTACTAGACTGGTAAGTAAACAGCTGTGCTCACATTGGCTTTGTAGCAACAGCAAAAAAACGTACACACAGCCTCTTTAATGACAACAGAGTCCAGCTATTTTAGGGAAATAATAAGCCTTTTAAAATGATTGAAAAATGAAATCATTTTTAAAGGTTTACATATTCCGTTGGAGCAAATGGGCTTAGGGCTGAGAGCCAAAGGCAAATTAGGGAAGTTGAAAAGTATCAAGACTTCAATAGGATTTAATCACAATGAGAAAATATACAATGACACCAGCCTTATTCTTTAATTCTGCTGTGATTGATTCAAATATAATCACACAAAGGTTTCTTACATCACATTGAAGTATAGAGGCATTTAAAAAAATAATAGATCAATCTTAAAAGAACTTTCTGTATTTACTTGCACAAAGATTGGCCTTGAATAATGGCGTTAGTATGGGAGGTCTGTGAGGCTCCTCTGCTCAGCACTAACAAGACATTTCAGTTCGCCAGTGTGCACCCGTCCTATTGTGTAAACACCACACCACAGGTTCCTGTCAATGACCCATGAAGTCACTTACACGGTGTAAATCTCACCTTCACACAATGCTGTGTTTTCCTTCATAATAGCAATTACAGTTGGATAAATGTGAGTGAGAGATCGCAGAGCCTAACAAGAATGTGAATGAATGGGTACCAGTGAGTACCAGTGTTTTCATAGCACCACGGTCACATATTTTCTGGATGTTTGCCTGTTTTCCCCCTGGCATGCCACAGTGCAGGTTGTCCCAGTGTGGGGTTGTCTGGGCCGTGTCAGGTGTCCACTGGAGAGCCGTAAGCTGCAGAGCACACAAGCGTCAGCTGCCTCATTTACTGCCACTAATTTACTGGAAGTGGCTTGTGTGTGGGGGCACAGGGGGTATGGTATGTGTTTACTTTACGTGTGTGTAGTTGCCTACAAGCATGTGCGCCTGCGTGATTAACCACTGCAGGGTCATTATTGTCATTACTGTGGCCGGAAGCTAAAGTAAGTTTTCCGGCGAGTCATTTCAGTTTGAGCTAGGATTTTACTATTACAGGGAGTAAAGAGTTGTTGCTTGATTCACAAATCAGGAAAGAAAGAGTTGAAAATATTCCAGCTGACTGATTCATTTGCCTTATTCTAACAATGGAAATCAATGATACACACTAATAATTTTAATGACGAGTTTAATAAGTGTTAAAGTGTACAAGTAGGGCTTCGGTATTCAAATGTTACTGTACCTAATAATATATAATAATAATAATAATAATATAACAATCATAATAACATAAGTTTTAGTGCCTGCAAGCATGCAATAAAACTGTTTGTTTTTTTTAGACAAATTAATTCTCATCAATTTTAAAGTTATAGCCCCATCTTATTTGTCATTTCCTTTACATAGCTTTTAAGCCGTTAAAGCCAGTTATGTGTTCCATCTCTTTGTTGAAGATATATGATGTTTAAACGGAGTGAAATATGAACAGCAAGTTAATGCTGCAGAATGTTAACCGTGTCACCATTCCATCATGTGGAAATATTCCTCATGTCGTCGGCATCATTTTAGCCACATTTCCCCCAAATTCATTCAACATATTCTGTATCTTGGGAAATATTTAGGTCTTTGAACAAAGTTTGGCAGCACAGCATGGGTTGGTTTTAAATCAGAAACTATTTGAGTATTTGAACAAACTATTGATCAAATGGCCAAATGGATTTTTTGAATATTCAAACCCCGCCTTTATTTATTGACAATTTTTGATGTAGTACTAAAGAAACTAAAGTAACGGGGTACTGTAACATTGACTCTTAATACCCATCCTTAGATACAAATGATATTTTGTTTGTCAGTAATGGATCTTGTTTGCGTGAGGCTGTATGCACAAGCTTTTCTGTGTGAGTGACTTAGTCAGAAATGTTAAGCAAACCATCGGCATGTAGCTCTTGCACAACAAACCCGGGCAGTCCACCATGCATCTCTCATCCCCACTGCCCTGCTCTCTCAACCCCAGCCCCCCTCCTGCACTGCAGCTGCACTATGTGAGTGTGTGTGACCACCCATGGGCTATGCTGGACAAGGATTAGGGGGCTCAGACTAACCCAAACCTTTTTCTCCACCACTTAACGCAAATGGCTAAATTGGTGCAGATGGCTTATGGTCAGGTAAGGTGGCGGCTCCAGCGCTAGACCTATGAGGCAACCGTGTGATAGTGGGAAGACAGACAGTGTTAGTGTGAGCGAGTGCACGCGCCCGCCTGTCCAGGACCTTTGGAGATGTTATCTGGAGCGCATGTCTGTTCCTTGACTGGCATGAATGTGCTCTTTCTGCCCTGCACTTATAAAGGAATTTATTCTCCATGCTGCGTCGACCCCTGGGTGCACGTGTGCAGGGAAACGTGGGAAACAATTTCATTTTAGCCTTCTCCTTGAGTGTAACCCCCTGCTACCCCTCATACATTCTCCCCTGCATCCCACATTTTAATAGTTTCCATATGTCACACTTGGAGTGTGTCAACAGGAAGTGATGCGATGACTTGGTGTAATGATGCGTAGGGAACATTTCCTGCAGAGGACGTATATTAGCGTCCAGATGTTGGCGTTAAAGGCAATTTGAAAAGATAACAACTCCGAACGAAATTTGGTGACACTATTAAAAACGTCTCAGAAACGTGTACTGACAACTTGTATAACACACATAGCTCCGGTGAATGGGTTTGCTTTCAGTCTTTGCTTGTGTTAGGAAGTTAATGATTTTACCATACACACACACACATACACACACACTACACACTCACTCAGACACACAAATATATAGACTGACCACTAGCAGAGGCCTTGTCCTCTCGTTTAGCCTTGAGTCGTGAGATATGTTCTGTATGGGGTGATGTTGACTGAGAGAGGGAAAAAAATGGATACGCACACACAGAGACAGAAAGACACACATCTGCCTTTGTTTACACGAGTAAGCCAAAGCAACAGGCTTCTGGTTTCAGGCAGTGTCTGGTGGGATTTAGTGCTGGGCCCCTGGAGCATAAACTGTGAACTGTTGACTGGCCCTTGGAATCCATCACCAGACGAGACAGTAACTCTTAACTTGTCCGACCATAAGCAAGGCTCTTCATCCCAAAAGGCAGACTAAATGGTCACCGAATTCCACTCCTTGGGTCATTCTTACGTTTGGACAATCCTGATACTAAGGTAGATACTTTAAAACAGTTTGTCTTTGGAAACCATTTGCATTTTTAAAACCCAGTACAGGGACATTTCCTGCTTGTTAGTAGGTTTCCGTGATAGTCGGTGTTACCAGTGTTACTCGTTGTTCAGGCACACACTTGTTACATAACTTGCACACCGGCCTGATCATGTATTTAATTTTTTTATAGACATAAACCCATTTGGTTTATTTTTGGTAGTGCCCAAAGCCAAAATGGAACCTGATAGCATTAATGAGGCAAACTTCTGATGAAGATGGCAGCACTTCAAAACATCTACTCTCACACTTACACCACAATCTAATGTGAAAGATCAAAGTTAGAACACCAACACCTGTTGTCATGAATCAATCATCCTGTGGGAAAATTTCTACTATTCTATTCCCAATTAAACATTTTGGCTGATGTTTTCACATGTACAGTATTTCGCTTGCACAGTGAATGATGAATTAACTGCAAGTCCCAGCATTTTGGTTAATTTAACAAATGGGAAATCAACAAACTGACAACCAAATGGTGTGATTTGGTTTTTTGCTACATCTGCTTTTTGAAGCATTTTGGTTTCGAGATTGATTTATTAAGAGCAAAAACGGACGCTCTAAAAGTTTTAAAACAACTAACAAAAAGTACACCAAAGGCACAGCTGAAAATGGAGAATTTAGTGATGTTGTTCTTTTCCCCCCTCTTTTTTTCTAACTGCACACAAACATAGCAGGGAAAATATACTGTATATATAAAACACGCTGATCAATACATTGTCCCTTTAAGGCCAGGCTTTTCTTTGCAAAGCTACCGATTATCTGAAATTGGTTTTCAAAATGAGGGTTCAAATCTTTGGCAACCAATGACAAGAATACATGGAACCTTTTCGTTCCCATTATGCTGCTGCGTGCTTATAACACTGATTAACAGACGAAATAAGTCACCTGTTCCCGCTCACCAGTTAAAAGTAAGAGTTAAAAGGGATCAGCACTATTATCCCAACTGCATCAACAATGCAAGCTTGTGGATTAGCCCAGGACATTTTTGGTAGAAGGCAGAGAATGGGTTAGCAACACAGTGGGATTAGACTGTCCCCTGTAGAAGACTGTGGTGGCCCTCAAAGCATTTACGTGGCACACATGAAGCTTGTTGACTTCCCAGAAGGGCCAGTGTGCAAAACCTTGCTGTGTTACAGTTTTGTAACATTTGCTGAGGAAGGCACAGTCTTGACTATCTACTTTAGAGGGTATTGCATTGGGTGCTTAACCGTCAACACGCTTCATACTGTACGCAGGTTGGTTTTTATTACATCAAAACTAAAGGCAAAGACAATGAATTGCGCAAGACGCTCAGGTGTGTGAGATAATGTAACTTCAAGGCACATTCAAAACTGAAATTCGAACACATGCTCAAGCTAAATGTCTCAATTAAAACCCTGAACCACAAGCCCCAATAAGTGTTGCATAAATCACACCTGGTTTTACAATGCATTCCAGTGTACATGTTTCAGCATCTGTGAGTGTGTGTGTGTGTGTGTGTGTGTGTGTGTGTGTGTGTGTGTGTTTCTACGAGTGCATGCAGTTTGTTTGTTCGTTCTGTGATTTATGGCACTTCATTACCAGCGGGCTGCAGGGGTGTTTCCAGATGCCTGTATTTTCCAGTCATCCCCAAGATTTACTGTCAACAAGTGCCATCATCCTGCAAGTATTCCATGCACTTTTTACTGTCTCCTTGACGTAATAGATGTGCGTTTTGCTTGACGATTCAGTGCTCGATTTTTCTACCAACTGGTACTTGTTAGCGACCAACACGGTAGAGTGCCATCTTCAAGTTGAATGAAAAAGTGTGATGCATTTAACTTAAATGAGGTTTGAAGGACCCAAACCACATGGTGTCAATAAATCACATTGGTGATAAAGTTTATGTTTTTTAGGCGACAAGCCACAGAATGTCATAAAAACAAACACAAGCTACCATTGAGCAGGGGTTGTAAACATGGAGATTTATGTAATATTTACCTTTCACAAAGACACTAAAACAAAAAAATATACGTTGAGTGATACAAATCATAGCCCAAATCCACCTTAACAAAATGTTCAGAATGCAAAATAGGTTGGGCTGATACATGAGGACAATTTCAATAAATTGCATGATAGCATATGTGCTGTGCTTTGTTTTGGATTTTGTTTTCTGCGGATACTCTGCCAACAACAGACAACAAGAAAAACATATTTATTCAATATATCCCTCTCTCTCCTGTTCCTTTATGCAAAAGCTATAGCCTTGAATCGACAGGAAAAACAAGATTTCCTTGTGGGGGTGGAGGAGAAGTTCATTCTCCACATCCTGTTCCAAACACAAGCCTTTTCTTTTTCCCTTACCCTCTTTTTTTTAAATCACAGCAGGTCTGTGTTTGTCTCCTTGTTACAGCTGTGCTCAGCAGGGGAGTGACCTTGGGGACAATGACACCACACAAAGCGGCTAGCGGGGCCACGACCAGAGCCACTATTGGCACCCCATGTCAGATGGAATGGTGGTTGGTTTCATAGCTCACTGACTCATTATGGCCTACTACAGTCTTTAAGCCAAATATGTGGGTGGACTGTAGGAAAACTATATGTTTGCTGCACATGGTGTTGACTATGGACCAGAGACAGGATAGAGAGAGAGGGAGAGATTGCGAGCAAATGTCGAAATAAATAAAGGGCAGTGAAAGTAGCAAAAATATTGGCTCTTCTCTCTGACTGGGACATTGAGAAGGTGTGGTTTGGATAAAGGATGTTTGGGGACTGTGAGGCTGCCAAACCGGAAGACAGAGGAAGAACAGAGCAGAGATCTGCGAGTGACCTTAGCACGCAAACCACAGCACTTCTATTGTCCACCAAACCACAGACAGATAAAGAGCTATGCACAATACACAACCAAGAGACAGGGAACCATCTTTCTTTCTAAAGTAAAAATATCTCTCAATCAATCATCTTCCCAAACAAACTTGAATCCTGACATGGACGCTTCAGAGATTTCAGCAGCAAAACCGTCAAAGGAGATGACAGAAGTTGTGTTTGGAGCGCTGTTGCCCTGGAGACAGAATACAGATCCAAATAAGGGTTAAAGGTTGCCCTGTTGTGGAATGTTTAACAAAGACGGAGAGGACGATGGCTGGTATAGGGCAGCGCCCTCCCTGTCTCCTATGCCCAAATCCAAAATTCAACAGACAGCCACGCTCTGCTGCTGGTTCAGTACCTGAGGTCTTTAGGGGATTGTGAGTATATGTCTTGCTGCTGGGAACATTGAGCACTGAAGTTGACTGATATGTTGTTTCCGACTGTAACATTCAGAGGAAGGTGGTTAGGGGTCAGCAGCCTCCACCCACCTCTGTGGCTTGACACATCCTCTGCAGCCGCAGAGCTCTAAAAATAGAGTCACATAACAAATGCTTCTCGTGCCAAGCATAACCTAAGTTTGTCCCTACAGGTTTCACTTAAGAATCCTAATTCATTATTATTTAATGACATTAATTAGTCTTTTTTTTCCTTGAAGAAATATTCATATAATTCATAAGCCCAAACATGAATATTTTCTAATTTTCAGACTACTTTTTTCATGTATCATGTTATCTTTTTGTAAACTTTATCGACAACACAATCAATCAATTAATTAGTAAACAATCAGCAGTATAATCAACAGTAAATACACATAAGCCTGTAAACGAAATAAAACCCAGCTGTTGCAACACAACAATGCAACCAAAACAACATTGTAAGACACCTGCTACACTAAGCAAGTACAGAAACCTGCCAACAAAAACACTCTGCGCAAAGAATAGTAGTTTCACCATGAGAAAAAAACACCTGCTGTGGCACAACATCCGCTAAACGTTAGCCCCACATTCAACGCAAGAATAACAGCCACCTGCTGAAGGCTAACAAAAGCTACCAGCTCAGTCAGAGTCAAAAATCTCTTCACTTTAACCCAGTGTCTTATCAAAAGCTGTGAATGAATGGCACTGTACGCCAGGGGAATGTCCTCTCATCACCAAAGTACACAACCACATACCAACATTTATCATGGTTATATAAAAGACAGCGTGAGCATGTGCTTGGAACAATCACACCACAGTGTTACACTAAACCCCAGGAGGTGTCAGGAGGACAGTAATAACACTAACCTCTGGCATAATCCATCATAAAATGGAAGGAATTCAAATGCACAATGATAAACATTCCACGTGCGTGCGTCCACGCTCACACTCACACTTGACACGCACACGCACACAGTGTCATTTGCAACCATCCATGAGACAGTCACATTTGGCCCCCTTACTTTCTACACTGGTATGAGTTTTACAGCTGTTTTAATGTCTTGACACCATTGACCGTATAAAAAAAATGGACATAGTCACAGGGTCTGGAGAGTGAAGCCAATGCAGAAGTGCCTATAACCTGTATTTCCTCAATGACCAGCAGAGGGCGACTCCACTGGAAAAAGAAGTCTGTTTCTATAAAAGTCTATAAAAAGTATAAATGTCTTGATTTATAACGTCAGAAAACATTTTCCTGATAAGTTAATGTTCTCAATCTTTTGAATTAAGTCTTCTGAAATACAGTATGGTGTCCATTTTGTAAATCCAAGGCAATACAAATGCTAATGAAAATATTATGTAGCACAGAGTCTGTGATTTTGTTTTTGTTTTTTAACCTTGGGATTATTGCTGTTTAAACATTGTTTAACTTGATTTTATTTATATGGGGTGAAGAAAAGTGAGTAAAATAAAACACAAATCCCAAAATAATCCTATTATTCTGAATCTTATGATGTTTATCCTTTGTCAACAATGTGCCCAGAGAGCTGTTGATTAAACGTGATAGTGATTTTTGAGGCTGAAGTTTGCATTGGTGTATTTGTTGCATGCAAACAGTTCTGGTAATTCAGCCAATCCCTAATCTATCATAATAAAGGATACAATCAGCAAGGGCTTCCGTTTAATGACTTATAATAGACGAGAAGACAAAGTTATTTCACATTATAATGTGAGATTGCCCTCTGGGAAGATTTTATGGTAAAATGCTGGCATTATACACATTATTTTTTTCTTTATTGTATTATTATTTGTTATATAATAACAAACCAATACTGTTATTATGTGCTTGAATCATCTATTATATTATGTGTATTTTTAATTAATTAAAAAACTCAACTGGGATGCCTGTTCGAATTAGAGCCTCAAACTCAACCACGATTCTTCCTCACATCTGCCCCTGTGTTTACATCATTTAAAGGATTTGTATTGTCTTGCTAAAAAGATTAAGTGGGCGTCACAAAACTTTAACTCTGAAAGGACTCAACAGACCCCTGCAACTTTTAACCAGTGAGAATCCTCCTTCATGAAGTCAGTTTGGCCTTAATCAATCACCCCACTGGGCCTCCACTGTAAAAAGCCTCCTATTAGGCGCAGTGAAAGCGGTGTTTACCCAAGCTTAGTGAGTTACCTTGGGTTACTACAGGAGTGGAGGCCGTGGAAACTGTTAGCTACAGACATAATACATCACACATCATTGAATATGTTGATCTGTGCATCTGAAATTATCCAAGAAATATTCCTCTGCGGTGTGACGGCAGAACAGTTGTGCCGTGCAACAAGACAAAGCACTGTCAAGATGGAAGTGTGAGAGATAATTCAGGAACATGAGATGTTCTTTTTGTCAAGGTATTCTGAAGATTGCACAGGTTGCAGTGTTTTGTTCTGGCGAGATAAGGCGACTGTTTAGCAACAGAAACATCCTGCCTGGCGTTTACTGTTATCCCATCCTGCATCACTTCAACATGAGATTAAGTGTCTCAGCATTAGTTTTCTTTTTTTACATTTCCACTTGAGCAATTCCTTGTAAAAGCTTGCTTGAGTGCTCAGTCCGCCGGCCTGTTCACTCAGCCCTCGCTCTGAAGGCAATCCCAAAGCAAGGCTGACAAAGTCATTAAGTGAGCAAGCAAGGGGCATGAAGACATGCGTCTCACTTGAAGCGTTTCACCCTCCCTTCCCCTTTCCTTGGCTTTTCACCTCCCAGACCCCCCTACTGACCCCTTTGTTGGGGCAAAGGGGTCTACATCTTTGGAACCAGCTAATTATAGAGTTTTAACGTCTGCATGGCTAAGCCCTAAGTGCTGGGGGACATTCCTACAATTAGGAAATTCAGTGTGTGTGTGTGTGTGTGTGTGTGTGTGTGTGTGTGTGCGCGCGCTTTCTATGGTTGTGTGGACAAATTCTGGTTCAAAATCATTCTTTTGAGGATATTTTAGCTGGTCCTTGCCACTTCAAAGGGTTGTTTGAGGGTTAAGACTAGCTTTTAGTCAATGAGTGTCCTCACAATTATAGAAATACCAACATGTGTTTGTGTGTGTGTGTGTGTGTGTGTGTGTGTGTGTGTGTGTGTGTGTGTGTCATTAAACAACTCATGCTCTAGACATTTCAGTATGACCTCATGTCTTGCTAGATATGGTGCAGATGTATTCTGATATGACACACAGCTGCTGACTTACCCCACTCTTAGGTTTTGCTCCGAGGGCAGGTGCAGATCCTGAGGAGGAGGCAGTAGGACCATGTGGATTTGGAGGGTTTTGTGAAGCTTGTGCAGATCCTGAATCCAACTCCTGCAGAGTTGAAATAGAATCCCATGTGCTTTTTACACTGTTGCACTTCATGTCATTTTTTTCATCTAATGTTTCAGTATTTCTTTAAAGATGATCAAAAATATATTTTGCAGATGTAAAATGCCGTACACAGTGTATCAGAGTTAGTTCAAGAAAGTGAATGATAATTCCCCGCTCTCTATCACATTGTTATGGCCTTTAGTGGCCACTAGAGAATATAGAGTACAAGTTTACTAGTGTAGTTAACGGAATCAATCAATACTTGAAGTTCTTGTTTGAGTCCATGAGATGCAATACATAAAAAAAAAAAAAAAAACATGTGGCGATGACTGCTGGTAAGTTAACATGATTGATTGCGGGTGTGTACCAGGGGAGGTGGTCGTTGGAGGGTGGGGTCGCTGTCCATAGAGGCAGTGGCGCTGAGGGCATTCTCAATTTCCTGGTCCAACTGGTCCAGCTTCATCAGCAGCAACACCATTGAGTCCAGTCGAGCATGCTCACGCTGAATAAAGAGAGAAATATATGAGAAAAAAAATGACTACCACTGCACTGAGCTAATGAGGACATATTATAATAGATAAATGGAGAAGTGGTGATTTTGGCATTTGTTTCCCTGCCCATTGAAGAGTTCAGTGTAGGGATAGCTTACTCTAAACTTTCAAAACTAAAATAATTGGAATAGACGAAAAACTAGCTTAATCGGAAGGTCTCCTCTTGATGCTGTCACCATTTTGCTGTGCAGTCGTCTAACCACGAAATTAACTAGTTAAATCAGTAATTAAGATTGCATCTATTTGCAGTCATTCCAGCTCAGGCTACATTTGAAACAAACATTGTAAATACCTATCTTTCTAGTTTACTTTTATTACATATGCACCTTTTTGTGCTAGATTTTTACCTCTATCATTTAATAAGTAACAACTAAGAAGAGAGCACTGACTGGCACCTGATACATTTTATAGAAGCATCAGCTTGTTTGCTGCTTGAATCAAACGTCAAACATTTTCACCATCACTATATCGTCTCAACCCACTTTATAGTTTTTGGCTTAGTTTTCTATTGAAATCAAGTCAAACTGTCAAATATAGAACATAAAATATACAAACGTCCACTCGTGATGTCCACAAGCAATCAATGTTTGACTCAGTTCCGCCAGCTAAACATTGGCCTTTGTCCCGTCATGTCAGAAGAATTGAAGAACTCTGCTCTAAACTGGGTCTTTCCCTGCTCCCTACTTTCCTCATTTCCCCTTTCCGACTTCTGTTAACAAAACTCCACCCTTTGTATATCTGTTGCAACATCTCTAGTCCATTTTATTTTTTTAATCAGATCACTTCAAGTCATCGAATACTCCCCCCATAGTCCTCTAATATGCACTGTTGAACTATTCATCAACACATTGCGATAACAAGTCTCATACTGACCTCAGGTGGTGTGTCGCCGCTAAAACATGCTAAATGAAAGACACACTCCGCATACCACTCTGTCCTCTTCTATCCCTTAACCCTGTTTTTGTTTGAGGCAATATAAGCACTCATTACAGGTTAAATTTTTTTTTAATTTCCTTGTCTTCTCTGCTTGCATGTGTTTAATCCTGGTCTGGCTCCCTGTCTGAGCTTCTCAACCAAGAAGAAAAATGACATCACACGGCCGGCTCCTTAGTCCCAAACAGACCCTGTTAAACACTTTATGGGGGTGAGCTCATGGGACGCAGCCACTGTGACTGTATGTTTGTGCAAAGGTACAGAGGCATGTCAACATGCGAATGGGAGCCTTGTTTTCATATGCTGCAGTCATTCCTAAATGTGATACAATAAATTCTTCGTACATATCATAAACATGTCCTTTGAAGTGGCTTGAAATTGTGTAATTTTACAATGGGCATGTACGGATGACAACATCCTTGAGTTGTGACTAATGCTAATGTGTGTGCTGTTGACAGGCTTATGGGTCCTAGATAGAATCTGCATCACGATGAGAAGGCCGTGGCGGCGGCCTGACTTCTCGCCCCATGCCTAATAACGTCTTATGAATTGCGCTTACATTTATTTTGCAGTTAGTGCCGAATAAGCCTGTCAAAAGCAGTTCTTATTGGGCTTGCTGAGTGAGCAAACGGATTTTCAGGGCCACGTGTGTCAGTGTCACACAGTGATGCCTTCGCTGGCATTCCTAGCTAGCGACAGTGCACGTTGTTACGTTTCGTCTCCTTGGCAAAGTTTAACAATGAAACTTTGTTTCGTGGCGAAACAATGACATCTATACGAGGCCTCTCTGAATGAACAAAAGCATCTGGCTCGAGATGGCAACAACAACAACAACAACCACAAAACGGAGTACAAAACAAGTGCAGTGCAACGTCAGGCGCCTCGGAGAGGCAAAGTTTTTTCGGGGGCATTCTGGTGGTTTGGTTGCTCTAAAAAGGTTTCTTTTCTCTTTTCTCTCTTTCCCATCTTTTGAGGTTTCTGTTACATTCCTCTCGACTTCCTGTTTTTTGAGATGGAAGACAGTTCCCACACTGTTTGAACTCTTACACCCCTCCTTCCCCTTCCCTTGCTGTCTTTTTAAAACCCCCTCTTACATTTGGTGGCCTGCATCCCATTTCTCAGACATGTCCTTTAAAGTGAGGGCTTCTTTTTCCGCTGTGCTATACATAGTGTGCAAACAATTATACATCAAAATACTGCACATTCCCTTGGTATTTTCATTCATAAACAGTGAACAGTGTCAATAAATAAGGACAGTAAAACAGAAAGAAAAAGGAGAGAGCGCAGAGAGACGGTGATTTTGCCAAGTTGTCTACTGTGAGATAAATTACTGTTGAGCCGGTTTGGCCCCGAGGTCAGGATAAGGCCTTGTTGCTAAAACAAATAAACACAGTAACAAAGCCCAATATCAGGGTAATCTCAAGCCATTATGCAAACCAGATGGGTTCATTTTACAAACTGAATCTGCAACACTAACATGGTTTAGTGGAAACATCGTCATTAGTTAGTACAATATGTTGTCAGGGACAATTGCTGTAGCCAATGTCAACTTACAGATTACTTATTTTAAGTAAATTTCTAAATTTCTAAAAGATATTTAAGAGCTTCTTCTCATTTTTCTTTTTACTAAATATTGTCTCCCTCTAGTTGTTAACATTAACTGACTAATTTATTTTCTGTCCTCATGAGCTTGCCTTGAGCACGTTTTCTTAGTAAACAGGCTTTATACACAAGGTAAATAGACCCTGTGGTGAAAACCCTGTTGTCAAAGCGAAGACAAGCCATTACCATATGCTAGATGGATTGCCTTAGCGCCTTCCACTTTTATGGCTGAACTCCTCTTCTCGAGTTCCAGGATCCAGGTTTTTTGGGCATTTAATCCAAAGGTTTGAAGTCATCCTCAGACTGAAATTGGATCCAATGGTAATTAAGTGTGCCACTGCTTTTCCATGTCCCTATACTGGACTGTGCTCTCTCACTTATGGGAGCTGGTGGAGGGAGTGACATCAACATTGGACTAAGGGGACCTCCACAGACACATCATTTATGTGGAAATAATGCAATGTTGATCAATTTAATTCTGTAGGATTACACAACTCATACAGTTTTCAGTATCATGCAAATACTGTGACTGGTAGCATACATTCCTCACTCAATATCATAGTTAATTTTTTAGAAAAGTCTTAAAAACATCTGTTTTATTGCACACTCCTGTGTAGGAGACTGTTCCATATAACTGGAAGTCATAAAGCTAAAAAAAATGATTATTTTGGTTTTGATCCCGTATACAATGGGAAAAAATTGTTAATGTGGTTAATGAGTAACAGAACTAAACCGATATAGGCACAGCCAGACATGGTTTGAATTTTTTTGTTTGTTTTTACTATCTAGCATTTAAAAGCAGTGTGTGTGTGTGTGTGTGTGTGAGTGTGTGTGTGTGTGTGTGTGTGCGTGTGTATATATATATAAAAAACATATTTGTCTGCAACTAAACATCCACATATAGAGGCTGGCGTATAAACGGATAATGAATGACAATATAGTAAAGAGCTGTTGTAATAATGTTGTCAAATGTCCTCACAGCTGTATACAACTACACTTGTGTTTTATAAAATGTTAATATCAAAAAGGGTTATTGAAGTTTCTATAACTAAGATGCCAAACTTGTACAAAGATTCAACTCTGAAAGCCCTTCATGCATATGACTTGCATATTGAACTCTGTAAGGGTTCCTGTTAACAAGAGGGTGATCCTCTTCAACTAGAACATATCGCAAGAATTCAACTCTCCACAATATGGTGCTTGTCTAAACAACATGCCTGCTTAATGCATGCTGAGTCGTAAATAATGGATTTCTTTTTGTCATTCCAAAAGGGCTCACTCTGCAAATACTAATAGTGAATAAATACAATGTCAGTTCTCTGGCCTTTGCTTTGTTCCAATGAGCTTAGCAAGTGCTTATTAGGTTTTTGGCTCACAGCGTGTAAATAGTGCAACGCGCAGTATCTGCTGGGGAAAGCTGTTTCAGCCTTTCTCTCCAGAAATTACTTGAGCTTCCAACTCCCTCTACATTCATAGTCCTCATGCCCTTATAGGACCTTGTTTTGCAATGAGTGGTTGAGAAAGAGTAAAACATTGCACAGATCCCCCCACACACAGATCTGTAAGCATGTGAGAGTGAAGTCATTGTTTTCCTAGACGCTTACCAGAGTGTGGGACAAAAATTATTTGCAAGCCGTTTGTGCCCAGTAAGTGTCAGCTCACTTCAAGAAAAAACTTAAAATGGGCCAGAACCACAATTACTACAGAAACTAATAGGAAACTAATATTTATATTAATAATGTCAAATAGTATAATGTCCACATCTACATAATTTACTGAGCCTTACCTTTTTCATGCGCACTTTGACCACATTGTCCTGTTTCAGATCCGCAGGCTCTTTTGTCCCATCTAAAACTGAAGTGGAAATGTGCGTGTCGCTGTAAGTAACTCTACGTACAGCCTCATCTGTTTCCTCCATTCTAGAGACTGTGGCTCCCGGCCCGTTGTGTTCCGTCTGACCATATGCCACCTCAGAGGCAGGTGACTCACTGAAGTAACGTTGAGAGGCTTGGTTGCCATGGATTCCCTCTGGTGAGGACTCATCGTTGACTTCTGCAGAGCATGATGGCAGGTTTTGGGCGTGCTGCTCAGTAGCTGCATGTTTATCATTTATATGAGACTGCTGAACATCTGGATTTGGGGTGATATTCAAGTAAATGTTCTTTTGAGGATCCAGTACTGGGGAGTCATCTGGCTCAATGCAGCTAACTTCTAGGATAGTGTCCAGCTTTGAGCTATTTTCCAACAACTGAGCGATGGTCTGATCCTCACAAATAGCCAACTCGTTGGACACTGAGTTTACATCCATGATATCTGTTGGTCCACTGATGGACGTCGTTGTTTCCACATACTGGTCTGCACACAGAGTAATGTTTGACAGTTTGAGATCTTCTGAATATCCTGTATCCACTTGTTCAGAGGACACATTGCTGTTAACAGTCATAGAGCAACACTGACCTTTGAAACAAATATCCGATGATGTGATTGGCTCATACCTGACTTGTGCTGTTTTCACGCTGCTTTCTGCTTGTGCACTCTCCTCTCCCTGAGGTCCGTTCATCCCTGTCATTGCAATATTATGCTGTTCCAACGACGTCTGGTAGGATATTTCACAACCAAGAGCCTGCTCCATTACCCCGGGGCAGTCAAGATGATCTCGCCCTCCTCCTCGAAAGTCTCTTGAGTGAATTTCAAGCCCTGTATTTTCATTTAGAGTTTCTGAGTCATATAATGTATCCAGCTTGTCAGCAGAATCTGCAGTCCAGTTTTCACTTACTCCATGGTCCCTTTCTCCTTCCACCACCAAAGTCACAACTGATTTTGCAGATGCAGTTTCGTTAGCCAGTGACGTGACATTGCCATCCTCCATCATATCATCTGAACTGTGAAACACACCAATAGTTAAGTTAACATTTGCACCAGTGTTCTCAGATGTTGAAATCCTCTCTTCCTCAACATCTGGGAGGTCGGTTTGAGGTTCCAGTTCAGCAGCACTGGCCCAGTTTAATGTGGCCTCAGAGATTTCAGGAGGTCTGTTGTGACCCTCTGTATGGCTCTCCTTTGTTTCCTGATGATTTGGATGTTTGCCAGGCTGTTCACCAGCAGATTCAGACAGTGGAAGCCCATTGTTTGAAGAGATAGAGATGCATTGTTGCTCTTCATGAGACATATGTGGCCTTTTTAAGACATTATCGTCATTGCAGATGTGACTCTGGCTACTCTCTGTGCTAACTTCACCTTCACCGTTGATAGTTTTCTCAATGTGACTGCTGCTATCAGTTGCACAAGAAAGATTTGCACTACACATACCACTATTTGAGTCACAGTGAAACTCTCCAGAATTCCTCATGTTTGCGGTTCGGAGATGCACAGATTCCGAGGCCCTTTGGGAAATGTCAACATCCACCAATTCATTCAGTACATGAACTGACTCCTCTTGCAAGTCTAATGGAACTTTTTCATTGTTTTCTTCTTGCTTCAAACGTTCTATGTCAGTATCGTCATTCCCAGAAGAAGCTGTCACTTCAAGTGTCTGAGCCCGGTCCTCTGTGGGCAGTTGATGACAACCCTCTGGCATAGAGGCACACCTTGTCCGTCGGCCTTGTTTGGAAGCCCCTGCTCCCATCCAAGGCCCCTTGCTGTCAACTCCATGACAGCAGACCAGATCCAGATCGTCATAGCTGTACTGTAATCCTGAAGGGTGAGTCACATGCTCCTCCCAACTTCGTTTCCGTATGGCTACCGGCATGGTGGACAGCCTGTGCTATCCCATAGAGCTGCTTTTGATGCCCGCTGAAAACGGTAAACCAGATCTGCTAAAGCAAAGAGAAGAAAAGAGGGTTAGAAACAGCTGATGTTTCCAAGGTAAATTCAATATGCAGGATGCAGATGACAATATGGTTACAGATAACATTACACTTTTACAGTAAACGGGAAGGGAGCAGCGAGTGGATCAAAAGGGGCAAAATTATACTGCATCCACTTTTCCTTGGAACACCTGGATAGGTATCAACTCAGGGGGGTCCATATAAGATGACAGGAAACCCCGTTATGCAAAACTAAAACACGGGAAATGGACATCTTCACACTGAATTTCACATCCCAGCATGTCAGCAACGCTAAATGACACTGACAAAGTACAAAAATGCCACCTTGATTCTAAAACATGAGGATCATAGTCCAGATAAATGTAGTTGTTACTTTTTAACATCTTTACAAGGTGAAGCCCTGTTTGTCAACTTTACACTGCAAACAGTCAGTACAAAAAACTCGTCTGTTAAATTCAGGGTGTTGGTTAACTGTCACTCTGCACCTATCCAAGCGACAAATGAGAATGATGTAACTAAAAGAAACTAAAACTGAATCTCAGTGTCGCTGAACAGCTGGTTCTCTGCAATCCAAAGTTATCATATTACATACCATGGGTTCGATCACAGGATTAGAACCAAGTTTTGTACTGCGCAGTGTTTTTCCTTCTTCTGTTGTTCTAGGTCAGAATGTACAAAAGTGGGGGAACACAGGGACTCAATAGCAGAATGCGTCAATTAAGGCTCAACATCTGTTATATAAAAAACTATACATGTCACGATAGAAGCACAAGTAGAGAGATAAACATTTGATAGGAGATCCTGGGTATGCCCACTGTATTCTACAGTAAGTCACTGAAAACTACACCTACATCATATAAATATATATTATCTACAGTTTCAAAGCAAAAGTAAAATTCAAATCTGTTTTTCTCTGTGTGTTTTCACCTTTTGTTTCCTCAGAAGTAGAGCTGGATCATATCAACTGCCACCTGCACCTTCTCGCGTGAACCTGCGCCTGGTTGTTAGATCAGTAAGGAAGGTCTAAAAAAGTGTCCCAAAGCTGTTGCTCCTTCAACTTGCCCTCGAGCCAACAGCGAAACTGCCACCTCAATACATTCAAAATATTGCATTCTTGAGTAACGACAGTTACTTCTTGTAATCTCCATTGTTGACAAAGTTCAATCCAGTAGATGAATATTCGGTGATCATAAGCTCCATATTGAGGATTTGTTGCGAGTACAGCCATCCAGAGACGTTTTCGTGAGTTGCCTTTTCATTCATCCACCGGAAGCAATTCGTCCACGTTTGGGTAATGTAAATCCATCTTTTTCCAAGTGACTTGAAATATGCTTTATTTTCTAAACCGTCCTTGGTCTAGGTTTCTGCAAGCCACAGTCAGTATCCTCGCTGTAAAGCTGTCGGACAGGCAGTGAAGCCCCAAAGGCAGGCAGAAAGCCGAGGAGCAACGAAAAGTCCATAGACAACTTCCATCTTGATCACATTAAGGTTTTTGCTGACGCTGAATGCCAAAGAGTAGGGGTGGTGTAAGAGGGGCCGGGTTTTCTTTCCCCCACTCCACCCCTGCTCTATCCTGCTCTATCCCCTTTCTCATCATGTCCCCTCCCTGCTGGTTTTGACAGGGAGTCTGAGTCACATCCTAGGAGCCCCATCCCCCGTCTCACTACTCACCCGACACATTATAGGCATTTATTCACTCCACCCTCCTCCAATGTACGTTCTCTCCTCACTCTTTTTGAAACTTGCTCACAACTTCTTAATTTCTTAACTTCTAAAAACTTTCCTCTTCTCACTGGACGTCTTCATTCTTCCTTATTTTGCTATTTAACTAAGCCGGTTGGTTTTGATTAGTACCAGACAGGCTGCCTCGTAAGACCTCTGGCTGGGGGCCAAGATAGACTGCTCTTATTTTTTTGGCAGTTATATCTAACGCATGTTTTTTTCTTTTTCTTTTCTTTTTTTGACTCTCCAGAAATTCTTAACCAAACACATTGGCACTAATGAAATAAGTACAAGAAAGATATCTTTGCAGGTATGGTTTTAGAAATGTTCTACTCTTTTCAAATATTCCTTATGATACGTATAAAACATTGTATGACGAACGGGATGGCTTTACCAGTGCTTTAAACATGATATCTTTGTTTTAAAGCAAACCAAAGGGGGGAAATCATTAAAGGGCATTTCCTAATATAGTCATTTGTCAGAGGCACCTTGGAAAATAAAAAGGCAAAGCCAGATATATTTTCACATGGTGTCACTGAGACTATTTAAATTAGATGTTAACCAGCAACTTTTCTCAGTAAACTTCTATTGAGACTGGGTTGTAAAACAAGCTGAATATTTCCAGAGACTCCTACGTGCAGAACTTGCCTGGGAAGAACTCTAGAAATACACTTACTAAATTAATAAAAACCTGGCAATAACACCTCCTTCTTTACTCTCTTTTGCGTTCGAGCAAAAATCAAAATCGAGCTGGGCCAAATTTCTCAAGACAATATTTTGTCAACAAGGTCAGCTGCACAAAAAGAGCAATACGTCAAAGCAGTGGGGACAAACCAAGCACAAGGGAAAAATGGAATGAAGCCCCCTCCAGCTGCTGCTGAAACCCTGGCCTCTAACATCTGAGTCGTCCAGATGTGAGGTGAGGCTCTGGATGAATCTTTTCTTAGGGGCCTTGCTGGGAAACTGCGCACTGCCTTCAGTGTTGGCTCTCCGGGGACACAGATGGTCATACTCAAAGGGGATGGATCCAAGGACAACAAGACTCTGTAACATGTCACATGATGCGCTCTGTGGTTATGCCGAGTGCAGTGTAACGAAATACAGATTTTCTTCGGTCATTGCAACTTACATGTGGATAGGGACGATGATTGAAGTGCAGAGGCCGACACAGAGCATGACTCAAGCTATCCACTCATTACCTCCCGTGGACATGCAACACAGGCATATAATTTAGAAGACCAGGCCTCCCTCCTGCCAATCAGACCATCCGGAACGGCCACAGGTCAACTGGTCTACATCACAATCTGATCCATCAATGACATCCTGCAAACACATTCAGTCAACATGAGACAAGATATCCACCAACAATGTTTGAGCTGAAGCATTAAAACTGGAGTATTAAAAAAAAATCTAGCTTGACCATGACAAATAGTTGACAAGCAAGCTAGTGACTCTGGGCACTGCAGTGCAGAGCGAAATGCAGACATGCCGACATTCTCACAGTGACAATAGTATCTTGATGATTTTCAGGGGGTAAAAGGGTTATTAGTCTTCATCTAAGCTAAGTTAATGTGCTAATATTAATGTGCTACATATCATTGTGCATTTATTGGGTCATAAACCACAGTATTGGAGAAAACAAAATTAATAATAGAGGAAAGGTAAGGGGATCACCAATGTCATTACAATTCATCCTGAGGGGACCTAAATTTATCTACCAAAATTTCACTGCAATCCACCCACCATTGCCGAGACATTTCATCCTGGGCCAAAGTGTTGGTCTTTCCTACCGACAGACAGATTGACCAATATTGCGTTCCCCGGACTCATGCCACTAGTGTGGATAGAATGATTCATTCTTAGAATAACTTTCCACTTATTATACACAGTCTTATGATTTTTTAATATGGCTTCACAAAACTAAAATAATGCGCACCGAAAGTTGACCCTTTTTGTGGTCATCTGTGCAAATGGGTGTAAAGAACAGCCTATTCTGGACTCTATTTTGTACATAGTTATTTTTTAGTATGTGAAGGTTTATTCAACGTCATTACAGGCCACACTGTCAAAGCCCCACATCACAGAGGATGAGCACGAACATTCTCATAGGCATGCAGTATCATAGGTCACATGTCTAGAGCGGTTACATACATGGTTAAGAAAGACCTATTCATGATTCACCCTATAATCCCCCACTGTTCAAGCTTCTTAAGTGGAGCAGTGAGGGCCCAAAGGAAACAGCCTCACATTCCTCACTGATATAGTTTATTATTGGAAAAATAAGCCAGTCTAAATCATGGGCATTGAAGAACACAGAGTGTTTGCCCATGTAGGAAAATGTAGGTGACGCTTTTAGAGAAAAAACAAAAAAACACTGTCCCTCCCATAACTGAGTCATTTTGAGTCCTTGCATATACAAAGACTGCTTTGAGAAGATTTTGTTGCTCCCTTTTTAAGGCTTCTTTAAATAACTTGTTTCTACTGTACTTGCCCAGCAGCTATATGAAGTTGCAAGGACGAATCGTGGGTTCATTTACGCCAAAACGAAAACTAAACAAAATGCGTGAATCTCATCAGAAGCTCTAAATATAACATTAACAGACCACACCAGGATCCATGCAGTCCTTTCCTGTCCCTCGCTATGCCCTGTGGTTAACAACTTCTTTTCAAAAGGCCAGAGTCATGCCGGTTTAAATAACAGGGTTTGAGGCCTGGGTGGGAACTTGAGCAATCGCAATATCCTTGAATGAAGCATCTCGTGGAGATGATGCAACTTAAGTCCATGTGAAAAAAACTGTTTATGCTTTGTTGTCTTGATTAAAAAATTGCCCTCAATCATGTTGTGCTTTTCTCACGTGGGTCTAAAGGCAAGAAGTCGACGTGGGAGACAACAAGGGGGTCCTTGGCCACTGATCGCGGTTTACAGTGTGACTGTTACCGTGGGAACAGGAAGTACAAGTTATTAGGGTTAAAGACCACAACAGGCTAAAATAATCTATCTAATCTTCTTGGGAGGGGGTCTGTCTGTATGTATGTCTGTGCATGATACAAGGGGGACACTATTTTTCTGTGTTCGAGAGAGACAGACAGAGAGTGTTGTAGAACCGTAACATGTTGTCTGCTTTGTCAAATCAGTTGATACAGACTTGTGTTAGCTTACATTTTATGACGACACTGTCTCAGCCATTGACAGTCCCATCAGTGTTCACTGTGCACCGTAAGTTCTTAGTTTTCGTCTCACATGATTAAAAGGCTTGAATGACCGATCGTGTCACATTGCCACTTTAGACGTCACGGCTTTTGCTATAAAACAAACATTCTGAGACAAACACCGTTCACAGTCCCTTCACTTGTGTTGGATTGCATCTAGTATATGATACAGAATATTTTACATCAGCCACAACAAAATGGTAATATAAAGCCACTAGAACTGTTAACTGGGGATGAACTTCATTATCTGTAAAGGCTCCAATAATTTTGCCTTTATTTTGTATATTCACAGCATGAGACAATACCATCTCTGTTAATATTCAGGTGACTGGAATATCCTATTTTTGTGTTATTGCTAGTAAACATTTAACCAAATTAGTTATTTTCTTATCATTTCTTTAAAAAAAAAAAAATCTAATAAATACAGGCTTTTTAGTTAACAGTCTACTCCAAACAAGACCTTGATGACGTCTCAAAATGAAGACTTAAATTTCCCAGGAGATTCCGGTCCTGAAGTACAGTGAATCTTTGATGGTGATGTCACCCTGGACAAGCTGCAATAAACAAAAACTCCTCACAAATTTTAAATATCTCGTCTCTTTGACTCTGCGCTTTCTCCCTTTTGCATGTGACCAGAGCTGCTTTCAGAATTGCACTGAACTCCGGACATTGTCCTGAACTTCTCTGGAGGGGGCTGTATGTGAGAACGCAAAGATCTGCAAATGTTGCTCTGGACGTTCTCCATAATTTTTGCTGCCAGCCCACAAGTCTCAGTCTCTGGAAAGACAGACGGTTTCATATGGATCAAGACATAGCTAGGTGGCAACAACAGCTGGATTCCATTTGTGTACTCAGACTTAAACACGTGGCTCATAACCGCACCTGAGCACATTGCCACACTTCTGGAGCCTTAAAATTTGTGCTGGAATGCACACCTTTTTTTTCTTTTTTTAAAAAGATTGAGCCTTTTTTATTCAAACAGCTCAAATGCAGGTCTGTGCTGCTTAATTAGCCAAGACAAAACTTGAATTGAGCAATGGTGAATGAATAAGAAAACACCATCTGTAGTTGGCTCATCTTGGAAAGATGTCCTGTTTGATTTAACAAAGGTCAAATGATTCACAAAGAATCAACAGTGAAACCTTAAAAGTGAGTAATTTATCACCACCCCTTCCATCCATTTTTGCAAAGAATAGAAGAAAAAAAAAAGAAGTGTTATGAAGCTTGACATTTTCTGACAGCTTGAATCTTGAAAGTATCTGAGGACGTACGTACATAATATTTATCCACTTGTCTGATTGTTTATGAAGAATGATTCTCGAGCTTGGACCAGACCCTGTGAAGGCCAGGACAGTGACGTACTACAATCCCCCCTCCACCCAGGATACTGCTGAACATATGCCGTGCTGGCATTGCCTCGTCCAGTGGAGATCCAGGAAAATGTGTTGTCCTTGGACACCGTTGCCACAGCAGCATCAGCAGGAAATACTTGAGACCAAGAGTCAGGAGATGTGGAGCCAGGGGCTGTTTCATCAATTGATGAGAGGGATCTCTGAACAGTTATGTTTCCGCTCCATGTTCGTTTGGATTTTGGCTCCACGTGTAACCTCCCAACATCTGCGTTTGTTCCCTCACATAAGCACATTCATGATCAACTGCTCATCATAGGGGCTGGTCCTGCAAGATCTGAGTTTCCTTACTCTTAGTTTTGCTTAACTGACCAAGCTATTAACAAGTATGTGGAAAATATGCATGTGTGGCTGTCTGGAATATAATGTCTCCCCCAAAAAAACAACAAATTATGCATAAGGTCTAACTTCACATTAGCCAGGGACACATATTCAAAAGAATGACAGCACAACTGTAACCTCATAGAGTGACGAGTGGATACGATTGCAAGAGTTAAATATTTACCTTCCCTTCCGGTCTTCTACGCAAGGCAGGAGAAACATTTATAGTGCAATAAGAGCCCTGAGGAAAGTAAGACGCAAGTCACTTCTGCTGCAGGAAACCGTTTGACATTCCAGCCAACTCAGGAACTGTACAGGTCAGGAAACCCTCACTATGAGGAGCGGAAACCTCTTGGAAAAACAGCAGGCAGGGCTGATATCTCCTTAAAACGATGCGACTTCAAACATCTGGAACTAGTTAGGAGCCACGAATTGTAATTTTTTTTTCAAAGGAGCAAAAACTGCAGTTACGAATCTTTAGCTATAAAAAAAAAAGAATGATGTACAAGGGGGGAGTGTATGATTAACCTAAGAATCGTAATAGCAAACGTTTGTCTTTGCTTGGACTTTTAAATATGTGTGCCTCTGGGATGCTCCTACAACATGTGGTCATGTTGCACAGTGAGAGGACATGGTTTTTTCAGCTTGAGGAGCAGCAGCAGTCTGTTTGTCAGCAGACCCCCCCACTCAAGTGTCTCTGAGCAACATGAACTCCTGTGGTCTCCCAGGCGCAGGGCAACATGAGGCTGCCTGTAATTTAACAGTAAATTAGCATTTGATGGAAGAAGCGGGTTGTAACGCCTTGAACCAGACTGATGGGGGCGACAGAATCTGATGTGTATGAATGTGAGGAGACGAAAGGACTAGCTCTTCTCGATGAAGTTTACATTTTAAAGTGTTACTAGGTCATTAACTCACTCTAAGGCTATTTGACACGCTAAAAAGAACAATACTGTGCGCGAAAGAAGGGTAAACGTGGCCTTTACCGCGTGGTCCACGTTGGTGCCACAGGAACTAATTAAACAACCGCCCCTGAACCGTCTCCATGTGATTAAACTGCTGACAGCGTGGAGCAGCCCAACACGTTTACATTTGTAGGACTTCCCCGGGAGAGCGGGCAGAGTTCGTATAAGTGAAGGAATGTGAATAGTTTACACAATAACCAGCAGTTACTGACAAAAACTTCCATTACCTGAACTAACTCGGTCTGTAATCGTCACTCACCTGTGTGGATTAAACATGGCCGCCGCACGGTGACACGGTGAGCGAACCGGAAGCTCTGGAAAGGGTTCATTTCTAGTCAGTTAAGCTGTTAGTATGCTCGTGGTTTTATTTTTCCACCATTAGGAGACGTGCCTGCCATCGAGACATCCATCCATCCCACATTCCTCCCCAGTCGACAGTTACCTCGTTACTCCAGCAAACGGCGCCAAATTCTACACGTTTCCTCTTTGACAACTGTGCTGCCTTCACGACACATTGTAAATTTCTAAATCCTACATAGACTTCAATTTGAATGGGGAAACGACAATGATATACTACCACGAAGAGTTTGCATAAAAAGTGCAGTGAACAAAAAATAAACACCAGCAAATCATTGAATGGTGTGACCACGAATTTGTCTCATTTATGAATATTTGTCGCAGGTCCCTTTACTTACAAAGTTGTATTTCTTTTGCAAATCCTGATATGAAATTTAAAAAAAAAAAACTTTGTTAAACAAATTCATTCAAATAGAAATTTTATAGACTCAATTAGACTGTTTTTCCTTCCAGAACACCATTATTTTCCCAATGTGTATTTTATGAGCTTTCCAACGTGCGGAGTTTAACTTTACAAAGACTCCGAGGAACACTTTGTCACTTTCATCAGTGCCCTCTACATTTATTACATCCAATCTGCACTCCTTATCCTTTATATTGCACTTTTTAAATGTATTCTATTTATTTAGTTCCCTTTATATTACACATACTGTACAGTATTTCCTTTTTATTGCACATTTCTAATTTATTTAGCTTTTCTATCCCGTGTGGTTTTGCTTTGATCTTACGTTTGCACTATTTAGAATTTATTTATTGTATAAATTATTTATCTCATTATTTGTTTTGTTTTCTTTTTCGTACTTTTGCACCGTATGTCCGAGACAAACGGTTTTTCAATTCCTCTGTATGTCTGGAACAATACTGGAGGAATTGTCAAGTTGACTTGACTTGACTTAACTGTATTTTGAAATGAACATGAGACATCTTACAAACTCTATGGATTATACCACACACACTCCTGGAGAAAGATAGAATAATGTTGGGATTCTCCCTTCCCACCTGTTGTGAGTGAGTGGTAACCGGACTAATAAATAAATAAATAATTAATAAACTTTTTTTTTTATTGTTTAATCATGTCCACTGTTCACACTTAATCGAGCAAGGGAATGGGCGTGACCATTCCAAACAAGTGAACCAATCAGAAGGTGCAGGCAGGTGCAGTTCAAACACGAACGGACTTTTTTTTTTATGAGGCCACAACTTCTTCTTTTGTCATAATGATTCGACAGCTGCTAATGTTTTGGCTCAGCGCGTGCGGTTTTTTTTCTTCCCGAGTGCCCGTGAAGGCAGCATAAGAAACTCGACTCCTTCCGCGTTTACCTGCAGCTGCTCCCCGCGCGGTGCGCACACACACTCACACTCACACACACACACACACACACACACACACGAACGGGCGTTTGTCAACAAAGTGGAAGGGACGTGAATTAAAAGTGTTTATTCGTGTCGTTGCCCCTGGTCTCCAAAGAAGAAGAAGAAGGGCGAACGAGAGGAGGGAAAAGGGGAAATGAGCTGGACAAAGTTTGAACTGAGAAAGGGCGTTTAAAGTTGACTTCCCGTCGAGCCGAACTTGTCGCGTTGTTCACGATGGGGTGTTGCAGCAGCGCAGAGGTGAGTGAACTCGTTCAAAAAAGAAAACCTCCAAACAGACACAGTTTCACCAATCGTGTGCAACGTTAACGTCACTTTCCTCACAGCCACATCTCAAGGAGCGCGTCTGTCAGCTGACGCTTTTCTATTTTTTTTTTTCTCCTTTCTTTTTGGGAGCCAGTGCCGCAGCACGGCCCCGACGCGAGCACAACCCAGGGTAACCGCTCGCGCGTGTCTTCTTTATGCCTCGACAGGGTCAACGAGACTGGCGACCGCTGGAGGAGCGCCGCTGCACCGACATCCCATGGCTCGTCATCTTCACGCTGTTCTGCATCGGCATGGTGAGGCTTGCTCGTCGCATATATCGGTTTGCCGATAATATCGGCCGATATTGTCCTTCCGCAGACTATTAAGAGCCCCGGCGATATTACCCGCCAACTGATTTGAGCCTCTTAAATGTGCATTTAAGTTTACATTTTATGTTAATTAAATGTTTGTTGTAGGTTCTATGTAGTTGGTTGTATTTGTATTCTCAATTTGTAGATATTTATGATAAAGTTCATGTTTAAACTTAAATATTTATGTTTACTGTCTTTGTCATAAAGGTTTGATAATGACATTTTAGGAATCATTGACAGATTAAAAAAAACATATACATACATATATATATATATATATATATATATATATATATATATATATATATATATATATATATATATCTGTCGATGTATCGGGAATTTTGCACTCCCAAATATCGATATCGGCATCGTCTCCCAAAAATCCATATTGGTTGGGCTCTGATTGCAACCCAGTACAATTCAACAGCACCGCAAACGTCAGTCTTTAAAATGAACAGTACGAAGAATAAACCCCTCCTGAAATCTTTTGGACCAGGACAGGGCAGTTTATTTGTACCCAATTAAATATCCAGTGTGTGTATTTATGTATATCTGTCTTTTGCATGCTTGTAAGTTATACTGACCAGCCCATGAGTGTCCTAAAAATGAAATCGGAGATCAGTGGATTGGCCCTTAAACGCAAAAGCGGCTTGTCATTGATTTAGAGACATTTTGTTTCCAATGTCATCGGTCACTTTAGATTTTGTGGTGTTGGTGAATTCAACAATACAACAATAGATTCAAAGTCGTGTTTTGAGCCTAGATTTTGTCATGCCATGTATTTATCAATGTAGTTAATATTTAGCTAATATTATCTTCTTTATTTTGTCACCTGCAGGCCTGTATCTGTGGCTATCCCATCGCCACAGGAGCTGCATCCAGGCTCTTCTCGGGATATGACAGTTATGGCAACATCTGCGGTCAGAATAACACCAAGATCGAGGGAGTTCCCCTCAGTGGTCGGGACATGACGGAAAACAAGTAAGTCTGATTACTTATGAATAACTTAACATGAGATATAGGGGTTCATTTACATCAGCCGAATTCTTTCCAAATAAAACTTGTTATTATAGTGAGCTAGAGTATACTGTGCGTAAATAAATTCAATCCCTGCTTTCACTTTCATCAACTCTTTTCTCCTGATTAGATCTATAAAACTGACAGATTATTCAAATATGGATTCAGTACGTTAAAGTAACATTTTGAGACAGTTTCTTTCCCCCCTGTAGTTTAGAGTTGCTGTCACACAAGAAGCCATCCAGCATTACATATGTGCATGCAAGGATTGCATCATGTAATCCTGATCTAACAAACAACAGGTTGCTGCACATTTGTAAGCATTTTGCCTCCTGTTCTGGCTCTCATATATCAACAAGGTTGAGCTGTTCAGACCGTGACCTAATTACATTTGCCAGAATATTATACGTTACAAATAGAAAAAGTTGTATAAATTCTCAACAGAATATCACCACGCATGAACAACTAGCACAGTTCACATCTCTATGAAAGTCTCGATTAATGTCAGATACTCATCATCTGTATAGAAATGTCACAAATTCTGCCTTTTCTTGATTTATGTGAGGAGTGATAATATTCCCCCTTATTGGGCTGTAGCTTTCCATCAGCATGCAGACTGCAAGCCCAGTTCTACTGAAACAATGGGTCATGCTTTATTGGGCTGATTACCCATGGAGGCTTTGAATAATAGGCGTTTCTGCTACAAAGAAGGATCTGTGTGACAGGACAGCAAATGTCAACATCTTTCTTTTTTTTATGCTGAGACAGAACAGTCTCAACTGGGAGAGAAATAACAAAATATACTGATATTTGTGGCTATGAACAGTTGATAAACCTGAAATTCCATTTTCTCTTCCTCTCAGGTATGTTTTCTTTCTGGAGCCCTGCAACCTTGACCTCATTAACAGGAAGATCAAGTCCATCGCCCTGTGTGTCTCCAAATGCCCGGCAACTGAACTGAAGACATATGATGATTTAAAGAAATTTGCTCTGAATAACGGTGAGAAAAATCCACCACTGCATATTATTTAGAGAAAATTTATTTTTTTGGTTTACTGAAATTTATCAAATGATTACAAAATAAATGTTGAACATAAATGGGATGCACATCATATACCGTTAAAACTGTTTTCAGACATGTTATAAAATATTTTGATGAAAATAAAACAATATAATCCGATTTATGTTTTTCCTGTTCCTAGGCTCCCATCTGTGTTCCTATGATATTTCTCCGACAAGATACACAGGCCATTCAGAAAGATTCACTAAATGTCCCAAACTCCCTGTTTCAAAAAGGTAATCAAGCATGTGCTTTAGCTTTTAAGGAAATATTGACTCACAAACACAAAATTACTCAACCAGTTTTTCTCCCCTGTTTCTAATTCCAGCATTATCTCAGTGGTGTAGTGAAACTGATGTTTTAACTGGGACAGCAACTAACAGAGAGGTTTATGTCTCTGTTGTTTATAGAGGGAACCTCTACCTGTGTATTATTGCTGTATGTTCCATTTTTTAAATTGTCGTTGAAATAGTAAAATAAGTCAAGACGTTCATGCATTCATTATTTTTAAACTTTCCAAGAATGAAAGGGGACAAAGAAATAACAAAAATATAGACAGTTTGCCACAGTCCATAGTCTTCTGCTTTAAGGACTGTTAAAAGTAAATTAAAAGTAATTCAACCCCTGTTTTTCACCTTTTCCGTGTTTGCAGTAAGGCCATCCCGCTCTTCGACCGCTGTATTCCCGTGGACATCGGCTGCTATGCTGAATTTGCCCAGGCGTTCATCACCTTTGTCAGTGACAACACTGTGCTGCGCCGTGTGATTGCTGGGGTGATGGCCAGCAAGGAGATCATCATGGGCCTTTGTGTTCTGGCTCTAGGTATATAGACATGGTAACATCGGGCTTACCATATGTGGATATCTTTGATGAATAATGAATTGATTTTATTCTGTGAGGAACTACTGGGTTTTTTCTTTTCCCGCTGCTCCCACAGCGCGGCTTTAATTGCTCAGGAGGATTGAATATGAAAGCGACTGTCGGAAGAGAAGCTATTTCTGTCAAAATAATAACAGGAAATGTTTGAGTGGTTGCACCATTGTATCCAGCATAGCCCACAGGCATTGATTTACGATCTTGTCTCTTTGGCACAGCAAAAAAACACAAAGCTGATCCAGAGCCAGTTTGAGACATCTTTTTTTCAACTATCTGATCATTGTAGTCAAGCCTGTGTGATTTATAACAGTTCAGTCTTCCCCTTCATTGGATTTGTGGGTTTATTTCACTCCCAGCCCCATGTTTTGTCTGTTTATATTAGGCACAACTGTTTGTGTTTTGGATAAATTGCATTAGACCAGTGTGTTTTGTTTATATTGCTGATAAAACATTGTTTTATCAAATGTTACAATGGCCAGATACCATCAAATCACATCGGCACTTCTCTGCGGCTTAATGCAACTCCATGTTTGCAGTGTTTAATATAATTATATGATTTAATATGTGTGTGTTTTTTTCTCTGATGCAGTTCTGTCCCTCATCATGATGGTTGTCATTCGTTACATCTCCAAAGTGCTGGTGTGGATTCTAACAGTTCTGGTAATCATCGGTTCTATAGGTAACTCTCAGAAGCAACATTCTGTATGGTTTTTAGCACTCACACACTTAATGTCATCTTCGCATTTTTATACATGTAGGCTACATTCATACTACTACGTTTGGTGTTTCAAAACCAATCAATTTCCGTTCACATGAGTGTTTTAGCTCCGTATCAGTATTGATCTCCGTCCATATTAATGCTCCTGGAAATGTACAGTATATCACGTTACCATTCATGTACACTGGCCGTGTGTGCACCGCTATAAACAGGAAGTATATTGTCTGCTCTGCAGTCGGATACTTAGTTACAGAAAATACTACGAACAAGAACAACAACGGTGAAAAGTAAGACGAAGGATTTCTTCTCTTGGACCGATGACCAGGTGGTTCTTAAAGTTCTTAAAGTAAGTTTTCACAGCTGGTAGTCAAGTTGTGACTGATAAGAACCAGTCAGCAAGTGAATGCAGGCGAATGCGTCATCATTTCCAATAGTCTCTGTCTTTGCCCGTTGAGCCTACAATGGAATTTTCAAACTGAAAGAGGACGAGCATCATTTCCAATCGTAGCAGCAGTGATGTATTTTAAATCGGAACGTAGTAATGTGGATGAAGCCTTAATTACATTAAGACACGTGACACGAGACAACTATTTCTGCTCTGGTCTTTCGCAGGTGGGACCGGCGTCCTCTGGTGGCTGTACGCTGACCACAGGAACGCCTTCAACAATAACACAGCGTCAACACTTGGGAGCGAAGTTGCCTCAGACAACGTCACGGCGCTGCTTGTGTACGCAATCGGTGCTACAATTTTCACGGTATGTCTGACTGAACATGTACCGAAGGTTTGCATGTAGAGCTGCAACAGTTAATCGATTAGCAATCGTCTACAAAATTACTCGCCAAATATTTGATAATCAATTAATCGGTTTAAGTAGTTTTTAGTTTTTATCAAAATTCTCTGATTTCAGCTTCTTAAATGTGAATATTTTCCGGTTTCTTTCTTTCTGCTTGTTCGAACTGAATCATCTGACTCCACAGCTCAATTGAATGATGCATCATGAGAAAACTCTCGGTGTAAACTTTTCAGGTCGTTCTCTTGCTGGTGATGTTCTTCATGAGGAAGCGCGTGGCCCTTACCATCTCCCTGTTCCATGTGGCGGGTAAAGTGTTCATCCATCTTCCCCTGCTGGCCCTGCAGCCATTCTGGACGTTCCTCTGCCTCATGCTCTTCTGGGTCTACTGGATCGCCGTGCTTCTCTCCCTCGGGACTGCAGGTTAGAACAAGGGCTGCTGGAGAGATTTAATGCTGGTGGGTTAGTTATGTGGATGTTTGTCAGATTGGAGTGGTTTTGTTGCTGCAAACTTGCTCCCAACTGTTTGGTTTTTAATTGCTAATGCAGCACACAGACTACAGTAGTTTCTAGCATCAGATATGTTAGGGATACCATTTCCCAAACAAGTAGAATATTAGGTTTGTTATTTGTGACATTTTGTCCTGGGTTTCGTGGCATGACTTTACTCCCACATCTGAAATCTTGTGCCAGTCGCGTGATGTGGGAGGATGGAGTCAAAGAACCATTTCTTTCTTCATCTCCCACTTCTCCTTTCTACAGCCGACTTTAAAGCCACAGTGTGAAATATTTAGAAGAACTTTTTCCCAGAAATTGGTTGCAGTTTGCAACTTTACCACCAGATGCCGCCAGAAATTTACAAAAATTACACACTGGGGCTTTAAATTATACCAAAGTCGTATTTAAAACAACAGGCAAAACATCACACTCTTTTGTTTCATTTTCACTGTTTCTTATTTTGGTTGTAGGAAGTAGGGAAGGGGCAAACATGAATGATTACAACTGCAGTGAAAGTTGTAAATGACAGGGTAACATTGAAGTCTCAGCTCAGTGCCTTTAATTGGGTAAAACTTTGCCAATTTATATCCGTTGGTTCGATTAGTTTCGATTATTGTTTGAACTCCTTCCCTCCAGATGCGTAAAGCAGATGCTTGTGTAGCTTCCAGAGAGATGGTGTTGCACAATGTTGCTATGAAGAGCTAATGAATAAATGTATGAAATTGTGGTGTATTTTGATGTGCCTCTCAAACTGTTCATCCCAGTTTATTTTGGGCATATTTTTTGCCTTCTTACTGGTTTTCTGTTCAGCAATGCCAAGTGATAGAGGAGAGTTTTGAGTTCATGAAGACAAATAAGTGAGCTGAGCTGTTAGATGCAGATATGTATTTATTACAATTACTTATTATTTATCTTTGTTACAGTTGTCAAGGAAATACAGATGGACATACATTAGATTTCAGTCCAAACTCAAACTCATATTGTCCTCACAGGGACACCGATAAAGAACAACTCTACCGGTGCGGTTGAATACCACATGCAAGGACCTTTTCAGTACTTGGTGTGGTATCACGCTGTGGGTCTCATCTGGATCAGCGAGTTCATTCTTGCGTTCCAGCAGATGACTATCGCTGGAGCCGTGGTCACCTACTATTTCACAAGGTATGAAATATGAGCGTTTACCATACCGGAGGACACTGAGGATTGGATGTCTACCATATTTAATTGATAACTCTTTTCATGTAATGTTAATGTCAATGGTGTCTTATCCCTGTACCTCCTTGACTTAAGGAACAAGTCCCAGATTCCAGCAATACCCATCCTTTCTTCAATGGCACGTACCATCCGCTACCACCTGGGGACTCTGGCCAAAGGCTCCTTCATCATCACACTTGTGAAGATCCCTCGTCTCATCCTGACATACATCCACAGCCAGCTCAAAGGGAAGGTGAGCTGTGGAATGATTATTGGTATTGTAAGATACTGCATAATAGACTGGCATCAAGACAGCCATACATGTATATACACTCCTTTTAAGGTAATCCCTCCATTTCCTCACAGGAAAACGCCTGTGCTCGGTGCATGCTGAAAGCTTGTGTCTGCTGTTTGTGGTGTCTTGAGAAGTGCCTAGCATACTTGAATCAAGTAAGTAACCTCCGCTTGGTGAAGGAAGTAAATCGAACAGGCAGTAGATGCGATATCCCAAGATTCTCCGGTAAACGGCCTGTCATTTCAGAATGCTTACACTGCAACGGCCATCAACAGCACCAATTTCTGCACCTCGGCCCGTGACGCTTTCCTCATCCTGGTGGAGAATGCCCTGCGAGTCGCCGCCATAAACACCGTGGGCGACTTTGTCCTCTTCTTGGGAAAGGTACCACGCAGGCACATTCTGCCGTACTGTCAGGTTGACCGAACACACGGTAAAGTTTTCTAACCAGGCGTAAATCTGCACCCAGGTGCTTATAGTCTCCTGTACAGCTTTCGCTGGCGTCCTGGCTCTGAACTACCAGAGGGACTACACCGTGTGGGTGCTGCCTCTCCTCATCGTCTGTATGTTTGCCTTCCTGGTGGCCCACTGCTTCCTCTCTGTGTTTGAGAATGTGGTCGACGTCCTGTTCCTCTGCTTTGCTGTGGACACAAAATATAATGATGGCAGCCCCGGAAGGGAGTACTACATGGACAAGGCCTTAATGGTGAGAGGAAAGCGTTTATGGGGGGGTTAATGTTATTGTCTTTTGTTGATCTGATGTTTTAGTCATGTATTTTGTCCCAGTGGTTTTTGTAAAGTTGTTCTTTTTACTGTGTTGTGGTAATAGATTCCAAGTGTCCAGTGACCCTGGACAATTTTATTCAAATCATATGTGAATATTTGGCAACTCATAGAGAAACATTTAGACATTTAGTGAAATCAGAAAGGATGTTCCTACTTGCCATTTTGATTTCTTGTCAACTTTTAAAGAGCATTTGTTTTGCTTCAAGCCCTGATGCTTAGTGATGATTTCTGAACAATTTACAAGAAGAGAAAAGTAAAATAACTGTCACTCTTGTTTTTCCTGCCAGGAATTTGTTGAGAACAGTAAGAAAATGGGTTGGTACAAGCCAGATGATGGCGATGGAAAGGAGATGAAGCCCATGGTGAGTTGAAAAATCGCTGTTTCAGTCCAGTTGGGAAGCAAATAAGTTGTTACATGGTGCAAAAAAAGATCAGATCATAATATAGACCATAAATATTTGCCTTTTCTCTTCTTGCAGACACGTCGGGGAAATTTAGCTTGACCAAGTGTCAGACAGACTGCCAAAACCACTAAAAATACTTAACTCAGAGTTTTCCAGCATTTCCCTCCATTTCATCAGTAAGTAATAACACCTTTTGGGGTATTTTATGAGAGGTGCTTTGTGTGTTATTGTTCATATTTGAAGAGAGGGGTTGCAATTTAAAGACACTAACATTGTATAGCAGTTGGGTTTGTGTTTTGGTCTATTAACAAGATGGATTTGATAGTTTTATCCGTTTCTTACCAGAGTTTTCCCTTTTGTTTGATTTTTGAATATTAATATGAACGATCTAACATGGTTTAACATGTTTGGTTTTCTTTTTTTTATAAATGATACCTGTAGTTTGAATGCTTCAGTGTACATTTTGAAATGGATAGCTTACTATGTTTTGTCAAAGGCTATTCATGTTGTTTATTACTTATTACAGTAAATTTTATACTGAAAACAGCGTGTTGTTGTTTGCTTTTTTTGTGCACGTCTTTAAAACCCTGCTGAGAATAGATCAAACACAGTCTTGTCATATTGATAATAATCTACTGTCCATCGTGTAACCTGACAACGATGAAATCCTTTGTCGCATCTTCATATCACCACCAACATCTAGTCAGCAGGGGGAGACAAAGGAACTTAAACCTCTGCATAATAATGAATTTGTTATTCAGAAGAAAAAGAGTCGACCCTTTGTTCCTCACGGACGTCAGCAGTCATGTTGTCAATACGGTCGCCATAATGAGGATATGTTCGGTATGTAGCATGTGCATCATTTTCCATTGATAGTACAGAGCCTGTCACAGTAAGTGAAAATACTGAGCAACATGTAAAAGATATTTTGAGTTGAGCTCATACAACTAAAGAGCGTTGATGATGTCACTGTCAAGTCGTTGCTCTAAAATCTCAGGCTTGAAATATAAAGATTATGATATCACCTGTGATATGCAGAAGGCATATAACAAAGTTTTAAAAAACCTTACCAAAAAGGTATTTTTTCAGCATCATTCTTCCATTTTGAGGCAAGTATGTAAACCATGACACAGACATTGTAACACATGTCTTAGCCATGTACCTCTGCTGACTATCCTCCTCAAATGCTCAAGCAATGTTGCACAACGAAGCACCGGCGTTGAAAAAAAAGGGGCGACTTTGCTCCAAATATTCAGCTGTAGGGTTTCACTTCAACCACCTGAGGGCAGCACATCCTCTGCAACGAGTGAAATGTCCTTTGTGTCTCCACTGTAGCTGTCATGTCCCTCAAAATTGACACCAAAATTACATTATAACCTCATTCCAGGACTGATTCGTTTAGAGATCTCTGAAAAAGCGTAAATAGAATAAATTATGTTGGCAGTTTGATTTCTTACCCACTTTTCCAAATTTCATGACTAGATTTAGATTTGATTAAAAAAAATTTCAGTTGTGTTTTGATGTTTTAGCACAGATGGTACAGAAGAACTTGGGGTCATTAAAAAAAATCAACAAGCTTCCAGAGTTAATGAAAACAACTATTGCTTCCACAACGTTTTAGTTAAATCCTGACATGCTGACAAACCAAACCAAAAAGCTTTAGTGGACACTATAAGCATCTCAGTATTATACCCAATAGGGAGCAGATAACAAGTCTAGGTCACGAGAAATCATGTCACAACCGTTATTATTATTCTTGGAAATGGAGAGAGTCTCAAGGTTCATCTTATCCCAATGCCATGAAGGCAACTCCTAACAGAAAACGTCCTAATCTAAAGCATTCCTGCAGAGGCCTCCAGACCTCTCAGGTCAACCTTTAGACATAACTTAACATCATGCACAATATTAAAGATATCAAAAGATATATTCGTCATAACATTTTATATTATATTTGTATTGTTACAACTGAAACAAATGTCTATCTGTATATAGTGTGCAGTGGTGAAGATGGCTGTATTTTAGCAGGTATCTCTCCAATATGTTTTTCACCACATATTTTAAATGTTTTTTAATATCCTTGTACATTTGGAGCAGTTGGGCTTGTATATATAAAATTACAGACTTCAGCCTGTAGATCTGAAATGTTAATGATCACGCTGGAGGTGGACTGGCCTGCCATAAATCTGTTTCCCCATGAGGGAATCCTCAATCTACTAATGTACAGATTACTGCCTCACCCCCCTCCTGTTTCTTTCCAATCCACCATTGACCAGGCAAGAATCAAGCCACTAAGCAGTTAGAGGTTATTGATGGGAAAGCTCTCTCGGCTCACTGCTGTCCGCCTCCATAAAACACAGAAATCCAGAGGAAAACCGCTCGATGGCTGGTAGTGACTCACACCTAAGTGATTTCTGTAGAATTTACTGGAAACTCTTTTGTCACCGGAATAAATATCAGGAAAACGTGAATTGGGCTTCCTTTTTATTTAAAATGTAAAATGTTGTCACTCTTTCACTTGAGTAATCCTGGCTCTGATAATGTAATTATTATGCTGAACAAAGCAGGCAGACTTGGACAATTGTGAGTCAATGGCTGGAGTTTATCGAGCCAAATGAACCCTTACGAAGTCCTGTCCTTACGAAAGCCACAGAATTTGCAGGAAATGCTGAGAGGCCATTTTGATATTTCAAAATCCTCATCTCAATATTTCTGAAGTGCGTGTGCATTTTATTTATTTGTTTGGACAGTGCTTACCATGTATCCTCCCGTAGGCTAGTGTTCCCAGCACAGTATGAAATAATCATTTGCTTCTTGACAGGAGCTCTAAAGCTCTGATTTAACTGGTAAATATATGGATGGTCTATTGTTTGTGCTGACTTAGGTATGTAACATGAGCCGCGCGTGCGTGCGTGCCGTCCAACACAACAGTGACTTAACCATTAACGTGAGCCATATTGCCTCCTCAGCTGCTTGCTCTGGACAGTCAGCCAACATCTTGTCAATGGTGCCAACATCTTGCACATAAAGGAGACGTGAACAAATTAACCAATAATAATATGCTAATACACCATCAACATGATCTAGTGACACACATTTAGTTGGTCTTTACGCCTCGCAAAAGCAATAGCACCACGATTGCGGAAGTGATAAGAGAACCTGCGTCACAGAGAGCTGCTTATCCAAGAAACCTGCTTTCCGAACATCAAAAGTGCTTCCTGCAATTTGAGGCATTTCCCATCAGCGCTCAGTCATTCTGTCTGCCCATACACCGTCTGATCACTTCTTACTGTTGGACTGTCTCCAACAACAGGCTCCACTGTGTGGAAGTTCGCCAATGAGATTGTAGCTTTTCTGCGGGTTCTTTTTCTTCTTTATTTCATGGTCAGCACATTCAGGTGGAGGGTTTAATGTTTTCCCAGTAACTTCACTATTTGGAGCTGCGGACAGGTCCTTCTGCCAATACACACACACACACACACACACACACACTCACTCACTCACTCACTCACTCACTCACTCACTCACTCACTCACTCACTCACTCACTCACTCACTCACTCACTCACACACACACTTACTTTCACATTATGTGAGCTCCTCCAGCCCTCTTACATTGAATTGGGAAAAAAAAACAGAAAAAGGGAAACAAAACTTTTCCAGGTCAGTGAATGTGCCTCTCTCGCTGTATATTTTATTGAGTGCTCGTGTTTTGCTCTACATATGTTTATGTATGCTCGTTGTGTCAGCATGTGTGGTGTATGGGCAGGGTGTGACAGTGGCTCATGAAATATTCACCTGCTCTTCTTCTACATTATGCAGTAATGTTCCTGCACGCAGAACTCGTTGCGGACAAACAAGCAGGGTTTGTCACTCCTGACCGCTGTCCCCGTCCTTTCCTTTTAAATTTAAGTGACACATAAACACTTTCGACTTCCACTTATGGCAGATGTTGTATCATTTCATCCTAAGAACTAATTTTACACCTCACCAACAGCTGTAGCTTAGACCTTCGGAATGGAAGACACATATGGACCTCAACTTGTATTGCACAAAATCCCCTTAAACCCTCCGTCATTTCCCAAATATAAACAATTAATGTGAAGCATCAGATAAGCTACAGAGATGTGGTCACACAGAAGCATCACGTACGACACAGTCGAGCAAACATTGGTCAATATAGCTTTTATTTCAGCAAATCATACATACACTGTAAAAAATGCATCTTTATCATAACCTTTAAACACTATCAGAGCTGTGATGACAGTGTGTGAGTGGTTGAGAGTGGCTACAGTGTCTGAGGTCATTAGAATGATTTGCATGTCATCACACTCAGGAGACAGCGCACTTAAAAACTGAAAGGTTTTCCACTTTCGTAAAGTGTTTTGAAATTCCAAGTTAAAAGGAATGAGGGGAGCAAAATTGTAATAATAATAACAATTATTATGATAATAATAATGATTATGTAAGGACTACTGGACAAGTAAATGGCACTTTTCAGCTCTTAACGTGGAATTTCAACAGGAATTTTTTCGATTCCAAGTGAAGCGAGACAGCAGATTAATAATTGAAAATATAGTACAGCAGAGTCCCAGGTCTGGTCACAGGACTTTATCAAGAATACACACATCTGGGATCAGTTTCAGTTTCCAACCCTGGCAGATATACACTTAAGTCTTTAGAGCAGTTCAGGTACAAATTAGGCCTTTGAAACAAAATAAAAGCAAAAAACACTGTTGAGATGATCATCTTTTTTTTTCCTTTTTTTAATATATATATCATATAAAGCTGTCTTAACCAAAGCTTCCTCTAGCCAGTGTACTAATATATAAAACATTTTCAAATCCAGCAGAAACTAAGTGTTTACTTAACTGCTAGTTATCTCTGTGCTTCTTTACATTCTAGCGATCCTATGTAACAACTCAAATTATCTGATATATGGCCTATGTAACACCGTAATAAGAGACCCCAAACACAAGCCATACCAAAAGCATCTGAGCTTAACAGTACAGCCACTCTTATGCGGTGTAATGACGAGCTTAAGTCAGTCCAGTAAGCATGCTTCTCCAACTATTACTGCCATCTGTCCATACCAGTACAAGGCACACCTTACCCCCCATCCTCTATCCCCTCCAGACACTGTCCACAGGTCTGCACGGCTGTGTGGTTTAATTTCTGTGCAAGAGATTTGTTCTGTTACCGTGTGCTCAAATTAAAACGAAGTCCAAGACTTCCGAGAGTCTAAGTCCAAGAATTGGAAAAAATAATAATAATAAAAAAAACCACCATGTCTTCTTCTGAAGGCTGATGAGGTTTTTTCTTTGAGTTCGCCGACATATTAAAGGTCCGTCAACGTTTTCATCGCCGAGATTTGCGGCTTTAAGCAGTTTATGACGATATATGTGTGGTTTCATCTGCACAGGCTCGAGGGAATTTTTCAACCTCCAGCTCCAGTTTGAGTTTAGCCTCTGGTGCTACAGACATCACACAGTATTAGACGTACTACGACAAATCTGTTTCATCCTCTGTTTTCATCCGGCGGTGGATTAGAAAAATAGATAACAATAATGTATTTCCCCCCTAACGCCACCGACCAAGCAGTAATTTATCTTTCCCTGTTGCTGATCCTTGTTGCTGATTTGACTTGATTTGTGCCTCAGTGAAAACAGCAAGCATGTCGGTTCTGATTGTTATCAAACTCACACTCTATTTTTTTTTTTTTTTTTTGCCTTATTTCTCCTAATGAAGCATGTCTAACTCTTATCTTGTTTTTCCACACAGTTACAGTCACAGTTACAAATCAAGATCAAAAGAAACCTTAAGAGTGCAATATTCTCTTATCTACATCGTCAACATCCCACCTATACGCAGGGACATTTGAAAAAGGAGTGAATGGGTGGGGTGGGGGGTGAAGGGATGAAGAAGAGAAATCTCTTTAACATTGCGCCTCAGGCATCAGCACACTCAGGCATTGGAGCGCTGCACAAAGACGGGGCACACTAGAGTACAAGGAGTGTCCAATGACGGGAGAGGTCTTTGCACCAAAGTGACCAAATCCAAAGCACTGGAGCGGTTTGTTGAATAGTCCTCGTCATATTCTGTGGTTGGTTGACACAAAGTGTACAAGTGCCATCAAACCAATCAAATTTATACTTAGACAGGAGAAGAACTCATAAGTGTTTTCCAGGAATATTCTTTTTTTTTTTTCCTTTTCTTTTTCTTTTTAACTTATAAACAAACAATACACAGAGAGAAGTCCATAGGCTGTTAGTACGATTAGGTATCTGCCCGGGGAGTCGCCTAGAAACGTGCAGTTTGACAAAAGAAAAGAAAAGAAGAAGAAACTAAATTGAAAAGTATTCTCTTTTTTTTTCTTTTGTTTAAAAAAAGAAATTATGACAGATATTCGTCATCGTCGTCGTCCTCATCTTCATCGTCCTCATCGTCCATCCCAGCCTGGTCGTTGCGGGCAAATGAATCTTCATCATCGTCGGTGAAGAGCGAGTCTCCACTGCCGAGGTCTCCAGAAGACTCCAAAATCACGCCTGGAGACGGAGATTGAAATCGAAATTTACAATCAAAGAAGTTTGATAGAGTTGGATGTTGTGACTAATAGCTACTTATTAATTCCTCCATTACACGTAAACTGCAACTGTAAACTGTTCTCTTACAGTACACAAACCGCACGAACTTGACTCTCTGCTCTCCTCAGGGTTTTGCCTACCACAGTCTGCAGGGCCATGGGTGCGTGAACCAGCCACCTCGTTGCCATAGCGATCCACGCACCAGCACTGTCCACTGCTGCTGTGACACTGGTGGGACCTGTAGTAACCTTCCTCATCACAGGACGGCAGATACTGACCTGCACAGGCAATCCGAAACCACACAGACACACACACAGTCAGGGTAAAACTCGTGTGTGTGTGTGTGTGTGTGTGTGTGTGTGTGTGTGTGTGTGTGTGTGTGTGTGTGTGTGTGTGTGTGTGTGTGTGTGTGTGTGTGTGTGTGTGTGTGTGTGTGTGTGTGTGTGTGTGTGTGTGTGTGTCTGTGTGTGTCTGTGTGTGTGTGTCTCACCAAGGAGCTTCCTCCCTGCTTGCTTTTTGTTGATAGTGGACAACTCTCCTTTACAAGGGGAATCTGAAACGAAGAGACGAGAGACTCTGCAGAAGTCTGCTGTTTTGGGAACGCCTCTGAACTTTGAACCTGTGTACTTTTTGCTCTCGTCATGGTGTTTGTCATCCTGCTTGTCTTTGCTTTTGCAAGTGCAGCGTCAGTGATTCATCAGTAAATTCTGTCTCTTAGGGACCAAAAAACTAATTACGAGCAAACTGTTATATGCTGTATATCACAAGATACAGGGACAGCAGAAGCGGCACTACATCTGTTTATTTCCTGTGCGTGAATGCATTTTTACGTGTTTTGTATTTGCACGTGCCCGCTTTCAGATTCCGTACCTGTGTACCTCTGGAAGCACGTGCACCACTCGGAGCTGGTTACGACTTTGTCTGCATGTTTATCGCAGGATTTGAAGAACGCATCGGAGCACGGCTCGTTCCTGTCCAGGTAAAGGCTCTTGATCTCTGACTGGTCCAGCTGCAGGTCGAAGTTTGTGTCCAAGCGGGAGAACATCCAGCCCAGAGGGTCCTTGCAAATAGGCGAGGCCCCGGCCTCAAACTCTGCAGACAGACAAGAGGGCAAATGTGGTGAGGTGTTAAGGTGATGTTGGATGAAATGTGCATTTACTTGTTGTTTTTTTTACTATGCTCAATGACCCGTGACTCACTGTTCTTCTCTGGCTTCTGGATCTTGACTCTCTTGTGGTTGCCGTTGTCATGCAGAACTCTGAACCAGTCCCTCAGTCGACTCACCACCTCCTTTAGGTCCGACTCACTGCACACTGAGGAATAACAAAAATAAATGATAGACTGACGCTTTCTCATCCCTCTCCTCCCCGACAGAGACGAGAGCTCAGATTCAGCTACAGCACAGTGCGTCACGAAAGCCCCGAAACTTCAGCGGGGCAGAAGTGGTTTAGCCTGTGGGGAAGACTCTTTAACCAGCAAGAATGTCCTGTTCATTTTTGCAAAACTTGCATTGTGCGCTCGTCTGTGCAGAAGTGTGTACCTTTCTTCTCCGCAGAGCTGGGTTCAGGCTGAGAGGGGCAAGGACACATGCCAGGGCACTTCACAGCGATCTTCTTTCCTGTGATGCATGCCTGGTAGTCTAGCTTACACTGAGCAAGAGCGACAGGGACAGAAGTGGGGGGGGGGGGGGGGGGAACGAGGATGCGTGTCAAACAAGAGGAAATGAAAATGTGTCTCGTGTGCTCAGACGTTTCTATTACGGGTGAGAGACGGTGGGATTGTGTGTGCGTCGGTGTGAGGGCACCTTGGAGGAGTAGGTGTGGCCGTCGGTTCCACAGACGGGAATAGGATGAACCACTGGGCAGGGTTTGCACTTTGACCCTGGACTCTGGTACAAGTTGGCATCTTTAAAACTAGAGAGATTCAAAAAAAACACGCGCATTAAACATCACATGACATATCATTTGAATCCTTCATCACAATACACTGTTTATTCTCCCGGCTTCATTGAAAACTCGTGTTTTTCTGAGCGTCTCGTATCTGTGATTCATCGTCATGTCCTTACATCATATTTCAGAAATGAGACAGGGATTTGGGATTTATGTGTGATTTACTTTCTGATTTGTTTGCAGTGTGTAGTCATAATTGTGTCGTCGCCAAAGAATGAGAAATGAGGTCAGTGTGGCGTTACTGTCCTCTGTGCAGTCTGCAGCATCCCAGACAGAAACACACACACTCACAGACACACAATACCCATTCATATCACTTGGCAGTACTTTGTGTCCGTTGTAAGGCATTGCCAGTGCTGGGGTAATTGGACTAACAGTAATGTCACACAGCAGTCACAAGAGAGCCGGGCAACCGGTAGACCAGCTGCAAAAAGAATAGCCCCCCCCCCCAATCCGTCTGGTGTTGTTGCTTATTATGCTACGTGAATAGCAGGAAAAAAAAGAGGAAGGAGAAAAGAGAATTGAAAGAGATGGAAAGTAATAAAGTGATTTGATTTCCCCTAATCCAATCATTCGAGTTTCATTTGAGGCTTTGACACAGAACCTTCTGAATGGAAATGAGAGGGACGGCTCTGACACAGGCCTGTTTAAAAGAGCGCGCGCGTGTGTGTGCGTGCGCGTCAGTGATCGTGTTCTTACCTAACTCTCCTCTGGCTGACACAAGTGGCAGTCTTATAATCCTCAGCCACACACACCTTGTGACGACTGCATTTGATTTTCAGACAGGGGTCCTTTGCTGGATCAAGGCCTAAAAACACAAAGCATCCATATTGTGTGTACATTGTACATACATGGTGTGTATGTGTACTGTGCATGTGTGCATGAGCGAAACACAGCCTGGCCATTTGAGCTTCCTAGAAACGCTAAGCCCACGATCATGAACACAGAGAAAATGTTCCTAGGTTACATAGATCAATGATCCCTTGTCAGACCGCGCACTTCCTTCCATCTTTACAGATACGAGCTTTGTGGATAGGTGTTGAGAGATTTGTGTGCGTCTGTGTCTTACTCCTCGCCACAGTCGTTTACCGTATACTGGCAATGCCTCTCTCACGTCGAACTCAAAGCCATAATACTGCTAAGTATCCTTACAGCTAAAAACAGATGGAACTGGTGACAGAGGCGTCTTCTGACTTTACATCAGCCTACGCTTAGTGTCAGTCTCATGCGTGCTCTTGCTGGGATCCTCAGACTGATCTGGTATCAGATCCCACAGCCGAGAGCCATACGTGGCTTTTAAGTTAAGAGCTGAATTTAGATCTGAATCTGAGGCACAGGATGTGATCTTTGTTGTCAAGAGACCAGCTGGCTGTTTCAGACCCCACGCCAGCACTTCAGAGTGGCACCTACGAGCTCGATCTGAGACCATCGGCTGATCCCAGAACAGTCTGTGAACGACCTCTGCTCTAAAGAACCTTACTGTAATCCCTGAGCAGCTTTGGTAGATTATCCTGCCTCCATCCTCCAACGCACTATCTAATGCTATTGTTTCCCTGACACGTGTGTGTGTGTGTGTGTGTGTGTGTGTGTGTGTGTGTGTGTGTGTGTGTGTGTGTGTGTGTGTGTGTGTGTGTGTGTGTGTGTGTGTGTGTGTGTGTGTGTGTGTGTGTGTGTGTGTGTGTGTGTGTGTGTGTGTGTGTGTGTGTGTGTGTGTGTGTGTGTGTGTGTGTGTGTGTGTGTGTGTGTGTGTGTGTGTGTGTGTGTGTGTGTGTGCGCGCGCGCGCGTGTGTTTGAGGATGATGAGTGAGAGTGAATAGGTTCATGTCCCGGTGTGTGTCTGGAAGTGTATGAGCTTATCACCGTCTGCAATACAATGGGAAATGACGATGATTGAAGAATAGAGAATGATCTTTACAATAGATGTTAGCTACATAGATTAAAGGGGCCGTAGGCATTGTGTAAAAGTCTGCGAATATTTCCTCACAGTACGCTAGCTAAATTATTGAGCCCTGGCTCTGTAAATTGAAAACAAAAAAAACCTTGCTGATCACAACACTGCGTGTGCAGTTTGTGAACATCAGTCCCCGACACCTTAAGAGGCGTGCGGGCGAATGATGCTACAACTCATCATCATCAACAACAAGAAAGACAGAGAAAAGACACTTTCTTCAAAGTCACTTACTGCCCCTTTAACCGGTTGGTGTAGTAAAAAGAATTTGTGATACCGAGATGTCTGAATGTGAAATGTTTTTCCAATAATTCACACCATAGTGGCAATAGGTGTGGCTCGCGTTTAACTTTGTACAGCTGCTTATGCAGCTCTAATCGATTCCTACCTAATCTAATGTAGATATTATCCAATAATCCTGACCACCATCACCCAAACCCTATCAGTGCATATTCTGAAGTAGATACATATGCAGATTCAAAAGAACCATTCCAGCTCTCCCACTCCCCCTCACCTTGATCAAAGGCCTTGGATGGCGTCCATGTCCCAGGCTCCTGAAACAGGGTTAACAGATATGTGAAATCACGAACAACAGCAAAACACATGACATCAAGAGAAATTGATTGCCGGGTAGAAAACGGTGAAGCAGTCACACAAACCTCGACTTCCTTTAGGAGAAAGCATTGCAGAGACAGAGAATAAAAAAAATTATTTTCATTAGATTTTCTTTGCACTATGCATGAATGAAATAAACCAATGGAAGTCTATGGGGAAACACACACAAACACACAGCGTGAATTACAAACACATGGGGCGTGCATATAGAAGATAATGTTGATGCATTGATAACAATTCTCTGCTGTCGGGCAATAAAGGGCCCGTGTGTCTTTATGTGTGAGTGTACTGTATATGTGTGCACGTACTGCTTATCCCAAATGACAGTGTGCTTATATACCACACATGGCATATGATTTTTAAGGATCGTTTTTGGTATTCTTTTCAGGTTTAAGTTATCAAAAAATGCAATTTCAAGTGGATTTCAATTACTGGCATGGACAGGCTTTTAAAGAAGAAATGAATGTGTTTAGTGATTTACAGATAAGTGAAAGGATAAGGGTTTTAGTGTAAAGTAAAGTAGGGTCTAATGTCAGGCTTGTGTTTGACTAAAACCTTTTAGATTTAAAATTATGATCAGCCAGTAAAACCAGACTTTGTGGACCCTGTGAATTCACTGTAAGATACATCTGATTCACTCTTTTCTTCATCAACATGAAAACATAACTCAAGTCATGAAAAGCTTAATGACCTTTTGACAGTGAGAATAAGAATCACAATGTAAGGTTCACAACAGGCTGTTACTGACTGGACCTTCAACACAGAGTGGAATAAGAAACACGTTTAATCAGGAATGTTATTTGCTGTAAAATATGGCCCATGGTTTTCCCACATTGGTTTGAAAGTGAACTGTTCTTTTGTCCTTAGCTTGGAGCTTTGTCAACTGATCTTTGTAACCATAGTCTAAAGAATTCACTTTAGAAGTAAATGGCAAAACAAAGTTACCCCAAATCAAAAAACACCTTCCTGGAAACAACAAAAAATGGAATTCTTAATTGCCACCAAAATGGTCGACAGTACAATAACTTTGCCTAAAAATTAAAGTCGATTTTATATTCAATTACTTTTTTCATTATTTGCTACATTACATCCATTTTTTATTATTAGTACATTACTGCTTGAAACTGCACATGTACTGTAGGGCTATTGACACCTGGTGATTTATTTTAAGTCAGAGGAAAAAATAATCTATGTCTCCCTCTCTAAGTCCCCCCCCTCTCTCTCTCGCTGTGTGTGTGTGTGTGTGTGTGTGTGTGTGTGTGTGTGTGTGTGTGTGTGTGTGTGTGTGTGTGTGTGTGTGTGTGTGTGTGTGTGTGTGTGTGTGTGTGTGTGTGTGTGTGTGTGTGTGTGTGTGTGTGTGTGTGTGTGTGTGTGTGTGCGTGCGCGCGCGCGTGCGTGCGTGCGTGCGTGCGCATGCGTGCGCATGCGTGTTGACTCATTCAGTTCTATGTGCCAGAACAAATAGGAAGGGAGGGAGATACAGGACGAAAAATAAAATAAATCTCATAAGCATAAATCCCACAGTGTTTCTGCACAGATATGTGTTTTATCAAAGCTCTATATTGCAGATTTGCACATCTGGATGTTGTGCAAATCTCCACAAACACGATGTGTCAAATTCAAATAAAAAGTGAAATTCAGAATCAGAACTGTCATCTCAAGACTATTGCGTGAGATCTTGATATTGGAGAAAACATTGCTTTGTTTTTGCAATCTAAAGTGTTAGAATTGGTTCAGTGCCTGTTGAAATGTGGCTGTGTAGGTTAGTTATCTTCCTGTATTGCTTCGCTGCACTTTTGAAAAGTTGACTTTAAAAAAAAAAAGAGGTCAATTTTTATTCAGGAAGCTGAAGTGCATTTACACCCTGAACCTGTCTGCACCGCTTGTTTTTGAGATGCAGATACATTATAGTATGTTTCCTGTTGTGTCACTCGCTGAGTCAACAGTCACAATGGCAGTCGGCATTTCCTGACATTGAAACACGTTTGTTTTCTTTTTTTGCAAAACTGTAGCTTGACTCATATTTGGTTTTAGTCTATCGGTACAAATCGAAACCTAATGATTTCTATTCAATGCAACAATACAATTAACAACTTGTTACAACCCTATCAATACACACGCTGCCTCATTAGGAAGTTTGTGAAATTATCTTTTCCCTAAAACCCTCCACACAAATCTGCAGGTCTTAATGTGGAGCTTTACATAACTATGAGTCTTTATATGTGCAATTAAAGCTCAAATAGGACAATCACTTTTTTTTATGTTAAAACTGATTGCACAGTGTAATGGCGCTAGAAAAACCATGTTATTCTCTTGGCCGCCGGGACGCAGTTTTGCCCCAAAAAGATTATGACTTCATTTATGGCACAGAGTAACTGGATCACCCATTGTGCAACCAAAACAAGGCAGAGAATAATGTTCTCCCGGTGTCTATCCACAGTGATGGAAATGACAAACGGTGGAACGGAGAAAAAGAATCCCGTCGACGGAGGAACAAAAGCAGGCGAAGAAGGACAGTGATAGAGATAAAACAGAAGAGAACCTTGGACGGGAATTCACTCCGTGGAGAGAGCTCCGGGACTTGAGAGGCTCCAAAGACGAAATGCATTTTGCCTTCTTCCTACTTGATCGGTGAGTAACTAAAGCGACCTACTTATTAATACTACCAGACTGGCGATTATTTGTTCAAATTGGGATTTTTACGGTTGTTTTCTACTTTGGACAGTAGCCAGGCTGCTGGCATTGAGTTATCCATGATGCTAACGCGGCCGCCAGTTAACGCCAGGAGCCAGAAAACTCAGAAGGAGCTTTAGTGTACATACTTCTTTTTTTATCCTCCGTTATCTCCAAAGTGGTGTTGACAACTTCCTCAGGAGCTGCTCTGAGGAAAAGTACCTGCGTCCTCTCCGGCGCCTTTTTGCTACAGCAGCGCCTTCATGACAGTGACCAAACATTAATACCACCTGCAACCGCTGGGGGGCGGCGGGCACGGACGGAAGTTCTCTGTTGCCCTTTTGACATCCCATCGTGCCCTGGGGCATGTATAAAAATGCTGAGCAGGCCCAGTTGTATTCTGACTAGGCACGATATCTCAGTGACTTTGACAGGGGGGTCATTGCTGGGGCACAGATGTCAGGAGCTTCAGTCACTAAGACTGTTCAACTGACCAGTGTTTTTTTTTTTTTTAACAGGAAGTGTGACTTCAAGTGACCTCTGCATTTATATCAATGGGACACGATCAAACGGGATCAGCAAGAAAAGTCTGTTGACAATGACGTAAAGACATAGTAGGGTTGCAGTGCACAAACCCCTCATTGCAAAGATGAATAATAATAATAAATTTCATTTATAGAGCACGTTTCATTGCTAAAAGCAATCTCAAAGTGCTGCAGAGTAGTACACAGTTTATTGGTACAAAAACCCCTGGCGCGGCCCTCCAGAGATATGAAAGAAGTGATATGGTCAGATGACTCATCCTTCACATTCTCAACAAGTGGGTGAGTGCATGTTTGAGAACAGAACAGGCCTGAATCCTTGACCTCTACAGTGAGGGGATCGGCTGTGGGGGGCGTTTTACTGTCATGGTTCGGGTCAACTTGTCTCTTTAGAGGGAATCAGCACAAAGCTGTTCTGGGTGATCACCTTTGTCCTTTAAACGAAACATTTCTCTCCTGATGGGAGGGGTCCCTTCCTGGATAAGAGGGGGCACAAGGGGTCACCGAATGGTCTGATGAGTGTGAGAACGATGTGTAATCATATGCTGTGGCCTTCGTAGTCGCCCGATCTCAACCCAATTCATTTAATTATAGCCTGACGCGATAGACAGCGCTCTCCACCACCCCCGTAAAACACCAAATGAGAGAATATCTTTTGGAAGTATTGGTATTCATCCCTTTGGTAGAATTCAGAGACTTGGAGAATCATTGAAGCTGGCAGCTTGTAGTGACCCGACACCCTACTGAGATGCTCTATGTTAGTTTTTCCTCACATTTTTCACATTTCTCAAACGCAGAATACTACAGCGTTTACTACGAGAGCCTAGTTATTTCTTTAAAAAGAAGCAGAACTGTAAATCTCGGGAAGTCTCTCTCTATCTCTCCCCCTTGAGCTCTGTAAGGCGAAAAGGGTCAACTCTTGCTTTTCGCCGATCTAATTAATTTCTCCATCTTGTCCTTCATTGATCGCCCTTTTCCGACCCTCTGTACCTTCAGTACCGACTCTTTGTTACTCATTGTATCCCTTTTTTCCCCCCGCTATCTCCCACTTAAATAAAGGCAAACGCCAGAATAAGAGAACATTCAACATTGGTTCTGTCAGATTCAGAATGATGCACATCAAATACTACAACATTCAAGTATTTTGAACCTTACGGAAGATAAAGCTAAATAGAGAAGTACGTCAGAGTTTAGTTCAGGATGGTTCCCTTCTAGCACTGCAGACTGTGGAATAATGGGACCACTGCATTAATGGGGCCAGGCCCTTTAGACCAGTCAAAGACAACAAAAGTACTTGCGGCCTGATTCTTTATTGGACTCAACACACACACACACACACACACACGCATATACACAGTGTAATACAAACAAACAAACAAACAAACTGAATCTGTCGGCGCTACAAAACATCAAATAACTGGATGTGCACTTCGCTGCACATGCAGCCAGCGAGCCACTTTCCCCAAAGCAAGGAAAAACCTCAAATTCAACAATAGGTCTAATGGCCTCCTGAGTGCCCACTAAAAATAGCAACTTTTCAATTTATCTCTCCATCTCTTTCGGCCTCTATCCCACTCCCTCCGTCACAGCTATGACAGACTTCTCCCCTCATGTGCACAAATACACAAACACGAACTGTGCATGCATTCAGCCCTCTGTCGGCTCACATCCTAAATAGCCACTGTGCGTATTGTTTTTGTTGTTTCGACTGCATGGCCAAAGAAACAAGGCCCTGGTGAAATCCCTATTCTTGACAACCACTTTTCTCACCTGTACTTCTTCGATTTTCACAGATCTGACTCTATCCATCCAAATTGTGTCCTAGTGACTCCCTTCCCTTTTCCTGGCTCCTTGCTGCCTCCCCACTACCGTCTGACATAAGACGTATTTGCATATTTTCACTGTACAGGCTCTGCTTGTCTTGCTCAAGCTTGTCACATGCATGCATGCACAAACACACACAAATCCACACTGAGGTGGTTTGAAGTGGAAAAGGCCTGAAGCTCTCTCTACCTTGCCTACATCATTCACCCTCCACAACACAAACAGCACATGACAGACGTGCACGGTAAAACACACACAAAGGGAGAGGGGAGGAGAGGATGAAAAGGTGCAATCTGCTCTAATGAGGCCGAGCTTAACAAGCAGTTAATCTGCCCATATACCATACAATTAAGCATCAGGCCCGTCATTGCACATCGTCACACACCATCCCACATCATTCAGTGTGTTTCTCCTTCCATCGTAGCCTCCTCCGAGACTTATCTCTTCACTTCTGTGCCAGTGCTGTAAGCGAGCCAAGGTCCGGCAAGCAGAGCAGAATGTCTTAAAAAACTGAGATGGCTCCGGATGGCACCAGCGCAGCAAAGACCGCCCCGGGCCCCTCCAGCAATCCTCACAGAACTTACAGCGCATCAGTGGCCAAGATCCTATCTAGTGCACTTAGCAGGAGACCCACTTATGGCTCTTGCTGAAAGATGAAAGCGACAGTAGCCCACATGCCTGGAATGTTACATTAAAATCGCACAATCGCAAAATTAGGTTTGGCGTAAAATACTGCGTTCTATCTACTGGAGACTTTAGTAGCGTGCACACATCCCACTCAAAAGCAATTAACTGTTAACAGGAAACTTGTAGCATATTCTACATTAAAATAATATTTAAAATGTAATTGTTATCCTTTGTAAATATGGGTATGATGTTTAAATTTTAGGTA